>NC_086322.1:13679775-13979775 GCF_036172605.1 Pelobates fuscus | reverse complement strand
ATATAGTGTCCCTTTAACCTCTACCACTTCAGCTGGAATTCTATTCCATGCTTCCACTACCCTCTCAGTAAAGTAATACTTCCTGATATTATTTTTAAACCTTTGTCCCTCTAATTTAAGACTATGTCCTCTTGTTGTGGTAGTTTTTCTTCGTTTAAATATAGTCTCCTCCTTACTGTGTTGATTCCCTTTATGTATTTAAATGTTTCTATCATATCCCCCCTGTCTCGTCTTTCCACCAAGCTATACATGTTAAGATCCTTTAACCATTCCTGGTAAGTTTTATCCTGCAATCCATGAACCAGTTTAGTAGCCCTTCTTTGAACTCTCTCTAAGGTATCAATATCCTTCTGAAGATCCAGTACTGCGTACAATACTCCAAGTGAGGTCTCACCAGTGTTCTGTACAATGGCATGAGCACTTCCCTCTTTCTACTGCTAATACCTCTCCCTATACAACCAAGCCTTCTGCTAGCATTTCCTGCTGCTCTATTACATTGTCTGCCTACCTTTAAGTCATCTGAAATAATTACCCCTAAATCCCTTTCCTCAGATGTTGAGGTTAGGATTCTATCAAATATTCTATACACTTCCCTTGGGTTTTTACATCCAAGATGCATTATCTTGCACTTATCCACATTAAATGTCATCACCAGTGTTTCTTGCTTGCCACATAACTTTTCATAATATGTGCTCGTATTGTAACACATTTGCTTATAGTACTCAATATGTAGTTCTATGGAGTTCTGGACAAGGCCAAAAAATATGTAATAAGCAAATATTATGGTTACATTACCAACAATTGTGAGGAGGTTCTAGCAAAGATGTGAGAGAGTCTTTGTGGAGTAATCATCATCTCATGAGTAGTTCCATCTGGGCTGCCCAGTTGGCCAAACCGTTTGAGGTACCATAAGTATGGGATACCATGTTTTTTCATTCACTTGTGGTGAATTAAATCTGAAGGCCTTTTCCACAGTTTGTTATACACTGTTAAGAGGTGTTGCGAGTGATGCAAACCCTTGATAACAGAGGGTTAGAGGTTACCTTGTGAAATTGAGTGAGCCTCATATTATTAAATTGGTGAAGTAAGTTGTTTCCAGAGATGAGGTGTTGTAGGAAAGGAGTATGTGTTTGGGGCGTAAGTAAACATTTCTTTGCTTGGAAGCTGGAAGGTTTCTGCAAACCTTGAGAAGGGCATGATATTAGACGAGTCCAAGTGTTTTACATAATATACTCCAATGCCAGTTAATGAGGTCTAAACTAAGCATGTAGGGTGAATAAAGTATTGCAGAATAAAGGGGCAATGCATTTTAAGAGTTGGGAGGTCCAAGCTCCTTCCTCTGGCATGGGAGGTGGCAATATTTCTGGTGCTGCCAGGCTTTTCAATATTTGCAAATCATCCTTCCTCCAACTCAGGACTTGTTTTTCATGGGGAAAAAAAAGCATTGCATCTCTGAAAGCAGATGGCATTCAGAAGGAGTTTTGATCAAAGACCCGATCACATTACAATTGATGGAAGGGGGTCCATCCATCTGTCAGGTGTTTCCCATTATTGTCAGAAGGAGCACCTAGTAAGTATATCACATACCTGATAGATAGGTGTGTAAAATACGTAACCGCCGTTCACTCAAAAGAACATGTGAATAAACCTGTTGCAAAAGTGAATAACAGCCACACCATTACAGCTATAAGATTATCAACAACTCCAGCACAATGAATTGTGCTAGAGAGGGAAATTGCGGAGTTCTGAGGACACTCCATAACCTATTCAATGAGCATTATTAGAGTGCTCGGAATGTCCGTTCAATCACAATGTATCTATATTAACATTTAGACATTACTGCTTCTTTAACAATATATTGTCATTTTAATCTGGGTTTGGATAACACGCCTTGGGAAATCCAATTTTTTTCAGAACTGCAAATCACCAAAAGTGTTAACGTGATATTGTTTATTTTAACCACGCCTCTACACTGTCCATTTTCCATCCTTTGACTCATCTCGGAAGTTTTAAGGATATTGTGGGCCAAACGATTTAGCCGGGAAGTTTACGTTTGTGAGCAAGTGAATTTGCTGGATAAATATTTATGTGAGAGCCAACTGGCTGGCAGCGGGTTCAAACAGGGAAATTTTTTTATTTTTCTTCCATCTGTTTCCTGTCAGAGACATCTCCTGGACTTTACTCATTGGGAAATGCAAGCAAAGGGTGTAGACCGAACATATTTGACAGTGTTTATAATAAACTAAAGGCAGCTGCTCAACTGCTCTCTTTTTGGGCTGCACACTCTCCTGGCTACAAGGAGTCAGAGATAATGATACATATTGAGAAGAATAGCATCTGCATTCATTTTAAAGGACCACTAAAAGGCACCCAGACCACTTCATATTAATGAAGTGTTCTGAGTGCCAGGCCCTCCAGGTTTAAAGGGAAACTCCAATGCCAGGAAAATCTCCCTCCCACCCCCAAGCCCCAGTTGCTGAAGGGGTGAAATCCCCTTCAGTAACTTACCTGAGGCAGTGACGATGTCCCTCGTCGCTGCTTCCTCCTCTGCGCCGCTCCTCCTTCTGACTCACCGGCCGAGGAGACCTAATGCACATGCGCGCTAGCGCTCCCCATAGGAAAGCATTGAAAATGAATATGGGGAAATGAGCGACGCTGGAGGTCCTCACACAGCGTGAGGATGTCCAGCGACGCTCTAACAAAGAAAACCTTTGCTATAAATCAGCAAGTGACCTCTAGTGGCTGTCTAGTAGACAGTCACTAGAGGAGGAGTTAACCCTGCAAAGTAAATATGAACTATACAATAAGCTGAGGTTGTTCTGGTGTCTATAGTGTCCCTTTTGATAAAAAGTTATTGTACATATTCTATGAGAGCACAGTACAGGTTTCAGAATAGAGTACAGTCTTCTGTAGGTATAGCAGGTTAAACTCATGTATAAAAAAAAAAGCTATAAACAAACGTTTCTGATGTATATGTCAGAATGTGCTTTACATTTAAACGGACACTATAGTCACCAGAACAACTACAGCTTATTGAATTTGTTCTGGTGAGTAGAATCATTCCCTTCAGGCTTTTTTCTGTAAACACTGTCTTCTCAGAGAAAATGCAGTGTTTACATTACAGCCTAGTGATCACTTCACTGGCCACTCCTCAGATGGCTGTTAGAGATCCTTCCTGGGTCATGGCTGCCTAAAATGCATCTAAACATTCCGTGTCTCCTCCCTCTGCATGCAGACACTGGACTTTCCTCATAGAGATTCATTGATTCAGTTCATCTATATGAGGAGATGCTGATTGGCCAGGGCTGTGTTTGAATCATGCTGGCTCTGCCTCTAATCTGCCTCTTTGTCAGTCTCAGCCAATCCTATGGATCATGTCAGCAGACTGCTTGTTTTTCTGAAGCAGACAGGGCAGAGCTACATCTTCAGGCTTGAATACAGTAAGATATTGCTATATTTATGGAGGCATGAGGGGCCCAGGGGGGCTAAATGGTGGATTTTACACTATAGGGTCAGGAATACATGTTTGTGTTCCTGACCCTATAGTGATCCTTTAAGGTATCATACATAAGCACACTCCAGCACTCGCTACGGTGAAAAGCACACCATATAGCAAGGTCACAACCTGATCAAAAGGCCAGTATTTGGAAACACCGTTTTGTCAGACGGTTCTCCAATAACAGACGATGCCTGGTAGGAAGTGTCTCTGTATTTCTATGCTCAGGTGCTTTTTCATTTGGGTTTGCAGCTATTAAAGCAGACAGTTTGCATAATATCTAACAGAACTCTAAGCAATTTAAACACAGATGGTCAGGTTAAAATAAATAGGAGACGGTCAGGTTGTAGTTGGAGATAGTTGGGTAGTGTCTGGATTAGTTTTATGTTTCCTGTTCTCCAGCCTTATTGAACAATTCATTTCCCTTCAGGGACTTTGGGTTTCCTTCATTAGTAAATGTAACAGTGCACACTGATAATTGGGATGTGATGCGATTGCCAATTTTACAGATTAAATACAGATTTCTTTCAAAAAGTGACACAGAGCCATGACTTTGGGTGTTCTTTAGATAGGAAGAAAAGTATATAGTGCTTTATTAATAACCCAATTGGTTACTTCACCATTTATTGTCTTACACATAATACAGCAGTTTCATATAGTTTGAGTTTTATGAACCCAGCTAGCAGAAGGTGCAGATAGTAACGAAAATGTGTCAGAAAAAGTAAAAAGGCAACAAGGTTCTTTAAATAATCCCCATACCCTTTGTCTGCCAGAAGAAAAACAAAGCATGCTGACACTGGGGGGAATGGGGGCTTCGTGGCTGTCCAGTCAGTTAACAAGCGGAGTTGATCCCGGTATCATGACCTTCAGTAGAAAAAATGTAGCCTTCATGATTCAAAATGCATTAAGTTCAACCAATAACGCCTCAGTTTGCCATGGCTTTAAAGCCGTTAATGAGTACATCTCTCAGCCTTCCACGTAAGAGGGACAAAACCTGGACACCTTGGAGTTGAAAATGACATGGGGTGCATGAACTAGACACTTTAGGTTATTTTTATTTCAAGTAACCTGGCCTATCCGGTAGTTCTCACTGAAGGAGAGAGGAGAATAGATGACATTTTGGGTGTTATTTTGGATGCAAAGGATGATCATTTAGTGAAGAAAGTTATAGTAAATGTGTATTTTAAGGCGTTACAAATTGTTTATTTCTATGCAATAAACTGTAGTGTCAATTAAACAAAGATTCTTATTGGCTTTTTTTTTGAGCCAAAGTTACTGGGAAGAAATATATTGTAACAACATTCAGAATCCTCTAACTTCAAAAGCATTGTAAATCATACCCTCTGTTAATCAACCTCCAACTGTAACTGAATCACGGGGAAGATAGATACCGGTCTAAAACTACAATGATATGGCTTTCTACCGACTCTTGTAGATGGGAACCAAAGCAATGCAGAATGAAGAGGATGAATGCATGCTCAATAGTTACAGTGCATTAGTTATGCTGACAATACAGGCTGACAATACCATAATACACCAACACGGAGCAGGAATAATCACTTTTTTTAAAAATTATTTTAAGTGCCATTAAGAGCCATTCCTGTAAGTTAACTCAAACCTCAACTGAGAGATGGCCCTTATCACTTGACCAGGTTGTAAAAGAAACAATCCAGCCATTGCTATAGAGATGTACAGGAAGTGATATAATAAGCATCCATGGACAGTACGAGGATGGAAGACCGAGAGATGTACTTTATGTGGGCATCATATTTCAGATCGCACCGATTAGACCAATACATCAACTCTTTGGCCAGTGAAAGGCAAAGCCCAAACAAGGCCTGTAAATATGCTCTTAACGGATCAATCTGCCATGCAAATCTTCTAGTTGTTCTGGGGTCAGCACAAGCCGGTGTAGCTCGCCATGCCCTGGCTGACAAGGGAGAACCACTTTGCCAATGTAAACTGTGTCTTCTTTCTTCTCTTCTTTGGCCTGAGGGATAAATCCATGGAAAATTTTTAGTTAGAGTCAGGTTTCTAAGGAGATTACACATTGAAAGCTTATATTATATACAGACACACAGAAATATATTCTAGCCGGATTTCTCACCTTAATGAAGGCAGAGGAAGGAAACGTGGCAAAATGTGTTGGGACATTTGCTCCAGGACATTGGGAGACTGTCTCTTTTAGAACTTCATCCTACATGCGGGACAAAATGGACAGGCATGAGAGATGATCTCGATAGACCGATACCTGAACCCAATTAGATCACTCAAACATGGAATAATGATGGTCTGTTCTTCACCAACCAACAAAAAGAATATTTACATACAGTGCAAGATAAATCGCCAAAAAAATGCGTTGTAAAGTGGAGCCATCACAGCCAGAGAATGAAATGCTTTTCGTTCCTTCACATGGACGATTTCCCTTTAGCGATGGTGGACAAGCTCACACACTAACTCAATGGCTGATTGATTGTAGCATGGACATTACGATAACACAATGAAAAATATCCCCTCCTCGGAATCATGTCTATCCACAGTATTTTAATATGAATAGCACTGAACATTTTATAATGTTTACAAGGCCATTAAGTACCAACACATGTTTCCCTTTCCCTATGAGTTGTTCATGCTGATTGAGATTATTGATGTACAGAAAATATATTCCAGATATCTGGAGGACATTTCACAAAGCCTACTTAACAGTTCTATCCTGGTCTGTTTACCCTGATACAATGATTACGGAATAACCATCCTCTTTCAGACACACCCATGGCCCCAGCTGCAATGTAAACATGGGAAGGATGGCAGAGCAATGCCGGTCTAAGAAATGTGTTGCACTGAAAAGGATTTCTTTTCCACAAACTGACTATCTATTGTTCCAACCAATCTGGCAGATAATAAAACCTCCTCCGTTTAAGTGAGCCAACTTAGAGCATTTACCTTCAGTTTGTCAATTGTGTCACTGAGAGACTTTAGCCGGGCTGTCTGCTCGAGTAGCTGGGCTGCTGGACTCCCTGAAAGACAAGCAATAAGTGAGCAGACCTAAATCAGTATTACTTCCCTCTGATCAAACCTTGTGGTCACTAGGACATACTTGTCTTCTTGTGTGTGATGTCTACCACCTTGGTACTGGCGCTCATTTGCTGCAAAGTATCGAGTAGCTGGCTGGTCTTGCGGTACAAAGTGCCGGACAGCGGATCCTCTCGCTGACGGTCTTTGGGGAGTGTCAGCTTAGGGATATGCAGAGGGGGCAGAGAAGCCAGATCCTCCTTTATCCGTTTAGCCTGAGGATCGGAGGGGTATAAACAGATCTTACATAGTGAAGGTGGACAGGAGCCTGATATAGACTTCTAATAATAATATTTAAATTAGATATTAGATAAATATTAGTTGTTAGATTTATTCAGGTACACAAAAAAAAAACAAAAAAAAAAACAGGTATCTTGATATCTGTCAGTAAAGATAATCAGCAACATTGCTAGGTTCAAGCTTACAGCCATTTAAACAAATGGCCCAAGGAGGTTTTGATATGAACAATGTCTATAGTGAGCTTTGCGGTCACTGCTAAAACAATGGGAAGACCATTCAACTGGGGAAGCGAACAGGCTTCATTACTGAACTGAGCAGCACTGCAAGAGAATTTCAGGAACAACAGCCTCTTCTCCACCTGTACTTAGCAAGGTTCTATCACAATGTGTACTTAATCTGTCGATCAATCATCTTCAGTCTGCTCACATGGTTTAGGTAATTTGGGATAGGTATAGGACATGCTGAGAACTATGTATACTATCAGTCACCTTCAGTCTGCTCACACGGTTTAGGTAATTTGGGATAGGTATATGACATGCTGAGAACTATGTATACTATCAGTCACCTTCAGTCTGCTCACACGGTTTAGGTAATTTGGGATAGGTATATGACGTGCTGAGAACTATGTATACTATCAGTCACCTTCAGTCTGCTCACATGGTTTAGGTAATTTGGGATAGGTATAGGACATGCTGAGAACTATGTATACTATCAGTCACCTTCAGTCTGCTCACATGGTTTAGGTAATTTGGGATAGGTATATGACATGCTGAGAACTATGTATACTATCAGTCACCTTCAGTCTGCTCACATGGTTTAGGTAATTTGGGATAGGTATATGACATGCTGAGAACTATGTATACTATCAGTCACCTTCAGTCTGCTCACATGGTTTAGGTAATTTGGGATAGGTATAGGACATGCTGAGAACTATGTATACTATCAGTCACCTTCAGTCTGCTCACATGGTTTAGGTAATTTGGGATAGGTATATGACATGCTGAGAACTATGTATACTATCAGTCACCTTCAGTCTGCTCACATGGTTTAGGTAATTTGGGATAGGTATATGACATGCTGAGAACTATGTATACTATCAGTCACCTTCAGTCTTCTCACACGGTTTAGGTAATTTGGGATAGGTATATGACATGCTGAGAACTATGTATACTATCAGTCACCTTCAGTCTGCTCACACGGTTTAGGTAATTTGGGATAGGTATAGGACATGCTGAGAACTATGTATACTATCAGTCACCTTCAGTCTGCTCACATGGTTTAGGTAATTTGGGATAGGTATATGACATGCTGAGAACTATGTATACTATCAGTCACCTTCAGTCTGCTCACATGGTTTAGGTAATTTGGGATAGGTATAGGACATGCTGAGAACTATGTATACTATCAGTCACCTTCAGTCTGCTCACATGGTTTAGGTAATTTGGGATAGGTATATGACATGCTGAGAACTATGTATACTATCAGTCACCTTCAGTCTGCTCACATGGTTTAGGTAATTTGGGATAGGTATATGACATGCTGAGAACTATGTATACTATCAGTCACCTTCAGTCTGCTCACACGGTTTAGGTAATTTGGGATAGGTATAGGACATGCTGAGAACTATGTATACTATCAGTCACCTTCAGTCTGCTCACATGGTTTAGGTAATTTGGGATAGGTATATGACATGCTGAGAACTATGTATACTATCAGTCACCTTCAGTCTGCTCACATGGTTTAGGTAATTTGGGATAGGTATAGGACATGCTGAGAACTATGTATACTATCAGTCACCTTCAGTCTGCTCACATGGTTTAGGTAATTTGGGATAGGTATAGGACATGCTGAGAACTATGTATACTATCAGTCACCTTCAGTCTGCTCACATGGTTTAGGTAATTTGGGATAGGTATATGACATGCTGAGAACTATGTATACTATCAGTCACCTTCAGTCTGCTCACACGGTTTAGGTAATTTGGGATAGGTATAGGACATGCTGAGAACTATGTATACTATCAGTCACCTTCAGTCTGCTCACACGGTTTAGGTAATTTGGGATAGGTATAGGACATGCTGAGAACTATGTATACTATCAGTCACCTTCAGTCTGCTCACATGGTTTAGGTAATTTGGGATAGGTATATGACATGCTGAGAACTATGTATACTATCAGTCACCTTCAGTCTGTTGTTCTCGTGCTTTAGATGAGTTAATGAGAGCCGCATGGCTTCAATTTGCTGCAGCAGTAATGGAGAGTCCCTGATCTGCACAGGTCCAGATCCATTCAGTAAACCTTGGTTGGAAGAGACTCCTGGAGAAATAAGAAGATGGGTGGGAATGGGGAAACAATGCAAACAGAACCTATTGACATGCACATCCCCCCTGTAAGACAGGCAGAAATACATGAAGGTTTCTGCATGCAGGAAGCATGACAAATCTGGAAAAAATAACACTGTGGCCCTTAAATAATAATAATAATGTACATGCAAACACCTCGTACTGTGTGACCTAATAAAACATGTAGTGACTCCTTAAATCAACATATCTGAAGGATAAAGGGCAGCTAAATTAAATTCGAATAAAGCTGGTTACTGGAAGGAGCCATGTTTTTTTTCTTTTTTAATATTGCCTTTCAGACAGCATTAGACAATTAAACAAACGTACACAAGGAGAAAAACCCATACAAGTTACAATAAAGTAACCAGCTTTCAAACCTATTTTATCTAGAAGAGACATATAAGTCAAGGATAGGATATCCCTGGGAAGGTGGGGGGGGACCACTAGCAGTACTTCTAGAAAGCAATATCTGGGGATCACATGCAGAGACAATCAGGAAAGAAAGTGTATCCTTATTTATTTTAGACCAATGCCATGTATAATATAGCAGGTTATTCTAAAACATTGTCTGTGAAGTGCTGTGTAATGTCCAGTTTACACTTTACAAACAATTACAAATGGTAATTCTGATGATGTCTGCAGCAATATTAAACTGCTGCTCTGTTAGACTTGGTAAATAGTTCATACGAATTCAACTGAAATTCAGGCATTTCGGACATTCGTCAGATAGATGAATGAGCAAATGCAAAATAAAAGACAAACCGATTGTCATGCAATTCGGTTGTTAGTTTTTTTTTTAAATTACAAGGTGGGAAAAAAACAGCTCCTACTTGTAATTTGATTACTTAAAAGGAGAAGCAGGTGCATTAGGGAGGCTCCCAGGCAAATATCAAGATAAGGGAGCCTTTTTGGGGGATGAACACAAGAAGTTTTAAGAAGGCATCCGATGGCAAGGGTAATTAAAGAATTTCGTTTTTGCCCCCTCTCACTTTTATTAGGGCAGGGTAAGGTAGGTAGGATTTGTTTATTACATATCGTGGCTAGGGGCATGGGGACTTCTAGCTACCAGGATCATTGTTTGGGGGGTTAGGGGTGGGCATCCCTACATATTTTACGATTAGTCCTCACCCATCTGCTATTGGGTGTGGGAATGGTGGGAAAATACCGGTACTTCTCTCTTCCCATTAGTAGAGCTGCTAATGGGTGGGTGCGTGGGGGTACAATAGATCCAACCCCCTTGTCATTATATTTAGAGTCCCCACACACCCCCAATGGTGGAAGTAATCGGCCCCTCCATTGTTATTATATTTAGAGTTCCAACACACCGCCAATGGTGAAAGTAATCGGTCCCTCCCTTATTATATTTAGAGATCCCCCACATACCGCCAATGGTGGAAGCAATCGGACCCTCCCGTGTTATTACATTTAGAGCCCTCACCTACCACCAATGATAATGGTAGATTTTCCGCTTAACGAACCATCTAAAGAACGAAAATATTTTTGGATGAAGGTTTTTTTATTAGCCTAATTGTGTAAAAGTTATAAATTTGCTTTTTCTTGAGACACTGCTTTACTGTATGTGATTCTATTCTTCATGCGGGAATGAGTTTACTGAATGAATCACATGACAGCCCAGGACTAACAGGGCCCGGATGGTTTTCGTCCATATAAAGACAGATAAACAGAATACAACAGAGAACAGTACATTTTCTCCCTGGATGATATAGGTTTAGACAGGGTTGTGGTGCAGTTACGAATTATGGGTAGCTGTGGTTGACGTGTTACTGTACCTCTCTGCTCTTCCTCTGATTGGTGAGGAGTTGGAAAGATACAGATTAGAGTTAAGAGGAGAAATAGAAATTCAGCATTTGACAGTATTTTATTGCAAAACCTCAAAAATTCTTAATTTTTTTTTTTTTTTTAACACAATAGCACCTTATAGGAAAAGTAAAATGGGGACACTTATCTATTGCTAATTTGAGAAAACAATTCATGTTTAATTGATGCTCAGACTAAAGTTAATCTGATTGATGCTCTCAACTGATCTGCAATAGGCCACTAAACTCACCGCAGGAAGCCCTGCAAACGTGATGCGTTTCCTCGCTGGAAGCAGTGGAAAACGTTCATTGGTGAACGTACATTCACGGAGAGATTTGTATGCAATATGGATCCCAAGTAATCTACAAGTGAGAAAATAGTATGCGTTTATCACACTCACCTCCTGCAATCCCAGATACGATAGAGGCCACGCCAGAAGCAGGAGCTCCTCGTAGCCCTTCAATGGTCCTCTTCGACTGGTTGTTTAGCCGCTGACGAAGTTCTGCTTTCTCAGATTCTAATTGATCAATATCAGCCTGTAGGGCATCCATGGTCTCTTCAAATTCTCTGAAGACAGCAAACAATGCACCATTAAAGTAGTGTTTAACACACAGAGCAGATTTAGGTTATCGCAGAATATAACAGGAAGGTGCAGGTCAGAGTAGTTAATCCACAGCTGATGGCATTAACAATTCATTCATTACTAGAGATGTGTAAAATATCTGGAGTAGGGACATTGGGAAGAAAAGCAAGTTTGGAAAATGTTGGGACATCTTGGCAGGGAACTACAATATAAGACCATCACATCTCTCAAAACGTACTTCTCCTTCTTCTTCAGTAGTGTCTGGGTCTCTTCTAGCTTGGTCTGGATCTTCTCCACCCGGTCATCTGCTTCTTTGGAGGCACTGTCCAGCTTCTTTTCCAGGAGGCTTAAACGAACATTCGCCTCGCTGAGTTCCTCGCCCTAAACACAACGAGTGACAGGTCCAGTTAGCTCTGGTTTCCCATGTTCCGACAGAAAAAGAGGCAGGTATAACATTTAGATGAATCGTAATGAATTTTGTAACCAAGATACAGAATGCGTCCCATGACTTAGACCAGGGGTCCTCAAACTCCGGCCCCCCAGATGTTGCTGAACTACAACTCCCATGATTCTTTGAATTACATAGATAGCTAGAGAATCATGGGAGTTGTAGTTCAGCAACATCTGGGGGGCTGGAGTTTGAGGACCCCTGCCTTAGACCCTTCCAGTCAGTAATGCAGACAGTGATCATTAGAATGCCATATTCTTCAATGTCAATAAGCATTTGGCAACTTACTACAGCTGGAGAGAATAGATGGATCAAATCAGGTACATGACTACAGAACAGAATATTGCCTCCAGCTTCCCAGTGTTTACATTGCCCCTAGGGACACCTCCAAGTGGCAACTCCTCAGATGGCTGCTGGAGGTGCTTCCTGGCTCAGGGCACAGTAGGCAGCACTGCCGTTCAGCGTCTCCACGCTCTGCATGGAGACGCTGAATTTTCCTCATAGAGATGCATTGATTTAATGTATCTCTATGAAGAAGTGCTGACTGGCCAAAACAGCGTTTGCCCCTGCCCCCATCTCGCCTCCTTGACGATTTTAGCCAATTCAATGCTTTTCCAATGGGAAAGTATTGGATTGGCTGAAAATCGGGAATTCTGATGTCATTAAGTAGGCGGATCGGGGCGGGACCAGTGCCGGCAGTGCTGGAAATAAGGTGAGTTCCTATTCCTTTTAACGGGGGCTGAGGGGGGGGCAAGCCACCTAAATGGTGGGTTTAACACTAGGGTCAGGAATACATGTTTGTGTTCCTATAGTGTAACTTAAAAGTCATGAGGCAGGCCAACAAATAATGAAGCCTCTTTTAAAAATCACATCCATGTAGCACCTTTCGGTTACAGGTTCTAGATGTCTGTCTTTTGACATTGAGACAACCGGAAACTTTCTGTTGATCTATGAGAAATGCAATCACAAATCCTTAGCCCTATATGTGAAAAATGTGGAACTAAATACAATGAATCAGTTTCTTCCAACATTTTATTCTCTTTAATACCAGTGGCTACTGCGCTGCCCAGATATCCTAATGTACAGAGTTCCTATTACCACAGAGTGAAAGACATTTAGTCTCAAAGCAGTGTGTGTTTTTTTTTTTTTTTATTCCTGACTACCAGCTGTTATAAGCATGGAGTTTATAACAGCTGGTCATGTTTCCCTCTGTCAGTCTGAGGTTTTCCTCTGTGAGTAGGAGTTAGCTATTTTGATCTTGAACCATCAGGTTTGTCAACAAACAAAATAAGTGCGACATGCGAGGAAAGCAAAACTCTGAAAATGACACCAAGCCATCATCAACCTTTCTGAAAATGCAAGACAACTGCACACTGCACCAATCAACAGGAATTTACAGCTTTAACACTTTGAGTCACCTTGAACTTCAGCGATTTCTTTAACTCCTTGATAACCGTCTCTCTGTCCTCCAGTTTCAAACCAAGTCCCTCTGCATCTGTAATCTCTGCTCGCAGGGCAGCCGCTCTCTGCTCCACCGGAGGAGGTGACTGACGGGAAGAAAGGCTTGGATTAGTACATAACAGTGATGCACATATGGAGTCAAGACACAGCATAACAGTGATGTACATATGGAGTCAAGACGCAGCATAACAGTGATGCACATATGGAGTCAAGACGCAGCATAACAGTGATGTACATATGGAGTCAAGACACAGCATAACAGTGATGTACATATGGAGTCAAGACACAGCATAACAGTGATGTACATATGGAGTCAAGACACAGCATAACAGTGATGCACATATGGAGTCAAGACGCAGCATAACAGTGATGCACATATGGAGTCAAGACGCAGCATAACAGTGATGCACATATGGAGTCAAGACGCAGCATAACAGTGATGTACATATGGAGTCAAGACACAGCATAACAGTGATGCACATATGGAGTCAAGACACAGCATAACAGTGATGCACATATGGAGTCAAGACACAGTTGTGTTGATGTACAAAATACCCACCTTGCTTTGGGGTTTCTCTGCATCATACTCCCCTTCCTGCATGGCGGTGGCCATCTTATTCATGGTGGCAATCAAGATGTTGCAGGACTGGCGAAGGCACTCATATGGGTTACTGCCCTGTGAACCGTATATCTGAAAAAGAGGTAAACAATCTTAGAACAGATTCACATCTAGAAACAAGCTTGCAGCCGTTAAATCTTTCTGGCTAACTGATGCACAATGGTATAATAGATTCAATGCTGAAGAATTGAATGACAGCTGGGAGAAAACCCCATGTTTAATGTTTTTGTTTCTCACTCCATACATTAGCTAGAAAAACAGCTGCACTCAGTGTAGATAAAATTTTATGCGCTTTTTAAAAGAGCAAAAGTAGTTTTGGGCATGACAGGTGAAAAAGATCTATTGTACCTTCATTCACGAACAATACCATGTCAGAATTATCATGAAAATATAACTTCCTTCCAAATTCTGACCCTCATTTGGCCAACACTCACATGTCACTAATCCAGGAATATGAGGGCATTTGTAAATATCCAACATAAAATAATCTTTAATCTGAATTTTAAATAAATAACGCAAGCAATGCATTATGAACTCTTCACTAAGCAGAGATATATGATTTTTCAAGCCATCAATTACACCAGGTCAACACATACAGTGAATGCTAGTAGAAGTCACAATGCCACCACTTTGTGTGTTTGATTAGTAAAATGCCCTCTCCTCATTTCCACAAGCCATCTGTACAGTTTAATAGGTTACCTGTAGCAGTGAGCTCAGTGTAAACAGTAAGTAGCGCTTCAAAATCAACGTGTGAATAGCTGCTCTTAAACACCCATGAGGGGGATACCTTTCTTCCGTCCCATAAATACATAGAGAAAAATGATTAACAGGATAAACCCTTTAATCAAACCACTAATATGTTACCTGCTCTGATGCCTTGAAGGCTACATCCTCCAGTTTCAAAGCTTGTAGACCCTCATTTTCCCCAAGAGGAGCGAGCATCTGTGCCCCAGCAGCTGCCACTTCCTGGAACACCGCCACCACACACTTCAGATGCTTGCGACACTCCAGCAATATCTCGGAGACCTGGATTTGAAAGTATCCCATATTAAATCTAGGCGACACGCACACTAATCCCTGGACCCCCAAAATCAGGCCCCTCCCACCTGTGATCCAAAGCTAAGAGCAGCTGGTATCCCTGCAGCCTCTGTGCCAGGCATTCGGCGTCTGATCTTCTTGCAGAACTGACGGATGTCACTACATGAGGTCTCTAGATCCTTTAGAAGGATTGCCAGATCTGATGCTTCTTGACCGGTCTGAAAGAGACAAATCATCATTGTAATATGCCTCTATATAAGCTGGCATTAATATATAATCCCCAGCATTATTACACAAAAACAATGCACTCCTTTACATGACAGATTCTGCTCTACTTAAATCTCACAGCACAATATAGCTTGAAAATCTGCCTTTTAACAAGTAGTTTATATTTGGCATGTGTCATCCGCAACTTGGGGGAGGATAACGTGCAGTCAGTCCATGTTCCTCTGATCTGCAGAACACACCCTGCTGAATACATAAGGCCGCATTGCTAACTGTACATGCTCCCATGTAACAGGGCAAGGTTTATGAAGTATTTAACCTACAATATAATAACTTACATGCAGGAAGGCACGCAGCCGGCTCACTTCCACCCCTATACAGTCCAGGGCACTCTGTGTAAACTGTAGAGAGAATGAAGGTCAGTAACTACAACCACTACCAAGAAAGAATCAGTGGAATTTGGTGGACAAGGTCTATGCTACCTTGATGTGGTCGAAGAGCTGCATGGTGCAGTCCTCTGTCTGCTCCTCCAGGTGGATACTGTATAAGTGCTAAGTAACAAAAAGAAAGCATCATATGACAAAGTCCTTTTCACATACCTGTCACACATTTTACCTACATGTATAAACATATATAACTACATGTACAAGTATAAAGAAGGCAAAATAATACAAATAATTGCTTTACAATTTTACAAAACTGGGAAAAAATGACTTCTAGACTCCAAAGTGAATCTCTACTCTGAATAACAAGCGGTTAGTCCTCATTAACTATGTCCTTGAATATTCTGTTTTCCTCAAAAAGTATCCAGACACTGTTTAGCAAGCTGTACAGAACAGGATAACCTCTCTAGGCAGAGGATTCCAAGTCTTTTTAATGTTAAGAACGTTTTCTTCGGTCATAGACGAAATATCATCTTTTCAAGTCTGAATCCGTGACCTGTGGTTCTTTGTACCACCCTTTTAATGAGCAGGTTGCTAAAGAGATGTTAATAATGGCCATATATAATATTGCCATAGGACTTAGGAGTTGCCTTTATTACAAAGTAAACAAGTTCATGTTTTTAAACCTTTCTTCATAAAGAAAATATTCAATTTTACTAATTAGTTGTGCAGGATCCCCAGAAGAGGTCGGTGGGGAGGAGCTCCTGCCATATGCCCAGAGGCTCTTCATATTCACAGGGCTTAAAAACAGAAATGACCCATCCATGCTCTTGGCGGCTTTCCGCATCCGAAAGGTAGCTTCAGCACCGACTGATGCACCAAGAGACACCGTTATTGTGACAAAGGACATAGCAGTTTACTCCGCAATTATAGCCCGCTCACGGGAGATGGGCAAGGTCAAGTTTAAAAACAATGTTGTAACAATATATGGAGACATACCATTTGCGGTAACAACTCAGAGATCGAGAGGTGCGCTACAGATGGAGTACTGATGGAGCCTTACTAGTCCCAAGTGGAGACCAACTACATGCCCTCACATCTGAACAAGACCCGCAAACACTTTGGGACAAACTGGGGATCAACCCCGAAACCCCGAGCGCAACAGTTGACAACACCCAGAAAGACAAGTTGACAACCAGGAGGAACCCAGGAGGAAGCGCCATAAAGACACTAACCAAGCTTCCTGGGCGACTGAGACCCTGACAGGGAGAACCCCAACCTCAAGGCAGAGGACAATACTATGTTAAGCCATGGACTTTATTGCCAGACTCTTGCCACAGAGGCCCCTAGCTTAATGAGTCCGCACCTAATCATTATAGTCCACTACATCGCACCACTTTAGACATAGTGTCCACCCCAGGGCACAACTAGCAGCCCCTCACCATCCGGTTTTGTTTGCCACAATGCTATGCCCACAATGTTTTTGTTTATGTTCTGCTGATGTAAATGTCCCATGTCTGCCAAACTGCAATCCGCACGGTCCGACTAACTTCTTTAACCAGTTAATGATCTACAATATACCTGTTGCATAAAGCTAATAAAAAAAAAAATGAAGTCTAACTGGCATGAGAGGTGTGGCTAAGGAGGCAGGCTTATGGTGCAGGCATTCCGCAAAACATACATTTTTTGTGCAAAAAACAAAGATTTGAAATGAAAAAAAATACAGTATAAAGGAAGTAAAAATCTATCAAACGCATTAAAGTTGTATTGCCTGGAATGTCCCTTTAATACCCCTTTTTATGAGCGACAAAAGCATTATACTGGCATTAGCCTCACATTACACTATTCCTGGTTATTTATGGCTTTCTCTAACTTCTACATGGATTGTATGTATGTGTATATATAAAATAAAATGACGACATATCAGAATTATAACAGATGTCAGATTACTTCATGCCTGTACCCAATACCTGGTAATATTTGATAGCCTTGGTCAGCGGCTCCACGTTCACGGTCTCATCCAGTTGGTCTTTGTGCAGAAGCTCAATGAGGAAATCCAGAGAGCGTTCGTGTACGCTCATCTCTGGGTATAGCATCCCGATCTTCTTGTACACTTCCACACTGCACTTATTCAAAGCTCTGTAGCAGAGAGTCAGCTTTAATAGTCTGAATACCAGAACCACATAAAACATACAACACTCCCCTACAGTGTCTCTGCTAACTCATGGAGAGACACACACATCCAAACACCTTAAGGGATAAAACATACAACACTCCCCTACAGTGTCTCTGCTAACTCATGGAGAGACACACACATCCAAACACCTTAAGGGATAAAACATACAACACTCCCCTACAGTGTCTCTGCTCACTCATGGAGAGACACACACATCCAAACACCTTAAAGGATAAAACATACAACACTCCCCTACAGTGTCTCTGCTAACTCATGGAGAGAGACACACATCCAAACACCTTAAAGGATAAAACATACAACACTCCCCTACAGTGTCTCTGCTAACTCATGGAGAGACACACACATCCAAACACCTTAAAGGATAAAACATACAACACTCCCCTACAGTGTCTCTGCTAACTCATGGAGAGACACACACATCCAAACACCTTAAGGGATAAAACATAAAACACTCCCCTACAGTGTCTCTGCTCACTCATGGAGAGACACACACATCCAAACACCTTAAAGGATAAAACATACAACACTCCCCTACAGTGTCTCTGCTAACTCATGGAGAGAGACACACATCCAAACACCTTAAAGGATAAAACATACAACACTCCCCTACAGTGTCTCTGCTAACTCATGGAGAGACACACACATCCAAACACCTTAAAGGATAAAACATACAACACTCCCCTACAGTGTCTCTGCTCACTCATGGAGAGACACACACATCCAAACACCTTAAAGGATAAAACATACAACACTCCCCTACAGTGTCTCTGCTAACTCATGGAGAGACACACACATCCAAACACCTTAAAGGATAAAACATACAACACTCCCCTACAGTGTCTCTGCTAACTCATGGAGAGAGACACACATCCAAACACCTTAAGGGATAAAACATACAACACTCCCCTACAGTGTCTCTGCTAACTCATGGAGAGAGACACACATCCAAACACCTTAAAGGATAAAACATACAACACTCCCCTACAGTGTCTCTGCTAACTCATGGAGAGACACACACATCCAAACACCTTAAGGGATAAAACATACAACACTCCCCTACAGTGTCTCTGCTAACTCATGGAGAGACACACACATCCAAACACCTTAAGGGATAAAACATACAACACTCCCCTACAGTGTCTCTGCTAACTCATGGAGAGAGACACACATCCAAACACCTTAAAGGATAAAACATACAACACTCCCCTACAGTGTCTCTGCTAACTCATGGAGAGACACACACATCCAAACACCTTAAAGGATAAAACATACAACACTCCCCTACAGTGTCTCTGCTAACTCATGGAGAGACACACACATCCAAACACCTTAAAGGATAAAACATACAACACTCCCCTACAGTGTCTCTGCTAACTCATGGAGAGACACACACATCCAAACACCTTAAAGGAGGACTCATATAATCTGTGTGGAGAAGAATCCTAACATACATTAAAACATGGCATCCAGGAAAAGCTAGATCAGAAAAAATCACCACCTTAACAACATTAATACCGATTAGTGGAAGTCCAGCTCTAATATAACTTATTTAAGAGAAACCCCAGTAATTTTGCAGTAAATAGAATTCCTAGGCTGACAAACTCCATTAGTCTGCAATAACCGCAATGAATGAAATAAAAAACAAGCAGTGAATGGTAAAGAACAGATGTGAAACGAGGAGATTTCACGTTGCCTGGCTTTAGATAGGCCCTCATCCCTGTGCAGGAAGTAATTAGCTGCGGTATTTTGTGATGTAAAGCGAGGACAGCTGAGTCCACTAACAAGACCAACAAGCACAGCAGAGCAGGAAAAATTACAGTGAAAGCTGTGCTTATTGAGTGATATTATCCTAAGAACCGGCATGAGCATGAGAATGTGATTTTCTTGGATTTTAGTAGACTTTTCGTTTTCTTGTGTACCTGCCCAGCATACATTTTGATTGTTATTAAGGAGCCATACATGGGTCTTTCATTGTGCTTTCTCGTGGGTCTGAGCAGCGGTGAGTGGTGTAATCATTTTATTTACAGAGTATATCGCTGTATTTTCTTGCCAACTGACTACCACAAAGTACAGATAAAATCACTTGCAGATTAAAGTGGCACATTATACATGACAAGAGTTTCTCCATCGCTAGAATCAAGCCGGTCTTAGGCATGAGGATGGTGTGTGTACAGTGGAATGAGGAATCACAAAGTTCCAGAATGGAAACATTAGTTACTTGTATATAACAATGAGGACATGAAACCTACAGGCAGCACAAAACGATAAATACAATTCTTAATCAACTAAAAATATAAAATAAAAATACAATAATTTGCTGTCAAGCGTGAAAATATGAGTAACTTCCTGATTTTGATGCCAGCTGTCGTAGTAAATTCAGGTTGATTTAATAACGAGGAGTTCAGTAATAGTGACTGATTATAGTGGGGATTTTGGTGGGGTCCATCATTGGGTTACGGAGGCCAATTTCGTTTTCTCTCTGCAGACATTTAGCATTCTGCAAGAGTATCTAGGGCTATAATTGTAAATTGTTAGTGGGGATAAAATAAATAAATAGATAGATAACAGTGTTTTGGATGGTCATCTGAAAATAAAGGACATAAAACCAACACCACACATTGATAGAGACGTCCGTTATTAATGCACCTGTTGTGTTTATGTTTACATTTGAGTAGTATGATTATGCAGTAAGCTGATGAAGGCTTGTGTTGGGATTCCAGCCATGACGGAAGGAGGATGACCTCATGTTCCTCTTAATCCCACAGGAAGAGGAAAGGAAGCCAAAAACAACATCACTCGCGCCCCCCCTATTCATTCATAGCACAGAGATACTAATAACAGGAATTGCATGCAAACAGCAAATCTAACAGAAAAACATATCAACATCACAATTATCTTCCTACTTTAACCCTATCAGTGCCAGAAATTAAGCTAAACAATGGTTTAAAATGACTTGTTTATACAGCTCCACTATATGGCTCAGTGCTGAACTGAGAGATACGTATTAATGTCAGCACAGACCTTCTGCACAGTATGTCCAAGGTAGGTCGGTATTCATCTGGTTCACTGCACACTTAGCACGACACAATGTAGCCAACACGCCAATCTCACAGCTATGTATGAATATTACCGTTAACATCTTTCTCTCATCGGAGATTTAACGGTGAACGCTCACTCCCTGGGATTTTAGCATATAATGTATACTCACGCCTATATTTTACATATATGCATTTGTGAGGTGTGGGGAAAAAAAAACAGTTCCTGTTTAAATGCCTCACATAAAGAATAAAAATAAATGAAGCGGACCAATGCCATTTAGAACTGAACTTGGAGAGATATTGGGAATTAAGTATTTTAGCCCAGACTGCGCCACCTTGTGGGGGGGTTTAAGTATAATTAGTTTGCAAACAATACTAAAATGTATGAACAAATTGTTTAAAGCAAGCATTTCATAGATTGTATACATTTAGTGAAGCATGAATGCAATATTAACCCCTTAAGGACAGATGACATGTGTGACATGTCATGATTCCCTTTTATTCCAGAAGTTTGGTCCTTAAGGGGTTAATACTTTTTGGAAAGAGCAGATCATTTTAAATGATTTTTATGGTCCTTTACTCATAGCATCCTGGATCTCTCAGTACGACCTTACCTTACCTTTCTAGGCATCCTCACATTCTATGGATTTGGGTGGTTTTTGACAGAATTAACTCACTAAAGTGCCTGAAAATCACAGTGAATTTCAAATCTAAAATCAAACTGGGCAAACTGGAAAAATCCTCCATTTCAGCTATGCTTCCAACTTAGCTACATTGGCCTTAAATGTGACGTTTATTTTGAATTCTGACAATTGTCCCTTCAGTAACGACCCCGTAAGTTACTTTTTGTAATAGGTGCAGCGTGAAAGTCAGAGCCCGGAGATGATCATTCTCAGCACTGGTAGGAACACTTACTGTTCATATTTGTGGAGCGTGGCTTGTAGGAGGCTGAGGGAGTACACCAGTCCAGCTGCAAAACTCATCTGTTCCCCTACAGCTCCTCGAATGCCCACCTTCTCCTCCCGGGTCTCTGTCAGCTCAAACTTCTCCTGGGCCTGCTTGCTGATCAGCTCTGCCTGTAGAATATAGAAAGCATTAGCGTTTGTACCCTGCAGATTTTCATTAATCAATAATCTACATGTCGAGTAAGAAATTCACCCATGGACACTCCAGGCTTGCAGTGGCCTGTACTTATCCGCTAGTAGCGTGGAACTTGACATTTTAAGCCCTGGTCTACAAGTAACGATGGCTTGCATAGCAAGAATAGTGTGTGGATGACAACTGGAAACATGGCTGACTGAACCATTAAAGGAACACAAAGCATCAAACAACGTTAGCTTAAGGAAGCAGTTTTGGTACAGAGATTATGTCCCTGCAGTCTCAATTCTTTTCCAATTAGGAGTTAAATCACTTTTTCACACAGTCATAGTTACACCTCCCCTACTGTAACACTTCCTGAAAAAGGGGACTTGCTCATACTTTTCCTATAAGAACTTGCTGCAGCCTTCTATGTATGATTAAAGAGTATTACAATTATTTATATCGTGCCAACACATTCGTGCAATAGGTAAACAAGACAAACATTTAAAATCTAGCAAACCATGCTGCAGGTGAATAGGGAACTGACCACACCTGCCTGCAATCTCACAGTAGCAAAGGAAGAGAATATTCTGTAAAAATTAAACCTTTTTAAGGGAGACTGTGTGAGTCAAAGCCAGATGAGGTGTGACTATGGCTGTGTAAATAAAAGGGATTTAAAGGATCACGAACACAAACATGTATTCCTGACCCTATAGTGTTAAAATCACTATTTAGCCCACCTGCCTCAATCCCCCCCCACACCTAAATATAGTAAATTCTTACATTTTTTTGCAGTCTGCTTCTGCTGGCTTGGCACAGATTGTTAAGGAGGCAGATCATGGGGCACAGCAAACACAAGCCAGCAAAGTTCAGTGTCTACATCCAGAGGGGGGATACACTGAATGTCAGTCACACTGTGCAGCACTGACCCAGGAAGCACCTCTAGCAGCCATCTGAGGAGTGGCCAGTGGAGCTATTACTAGGCTGTAATGTAAACACTGCATTTTCTCTGAGAAACTGTGTTTACTGCAAAATGCCTGAAGGGAATGATTTTACTAACCAGAACAAATGCAATAATCTGTAGTTGTTCTGGTGACTATAGCGTCCCTTTAACTTGAAAAATGGCAGACAATTGAGCAGTGGCAATGCAAATGCATGATTTATACACCAAATGTATTACTTTCATGATGTTTTGGGATTGAAACTTGCACTCACCTTGCAAATGAGTCGAGGGATCAGCAGAAGAACTAAGATACAGTCATGGTCCCCGCCATGTCGCAGGAAGCTGTCTGGCATGAAGGAAGTGAGTAAGGAGACATGCCGGTTTGCTTGATTTACCTCCATCTTCCGTAGCTCCATCTCAATGGCCTGAAGAAAAGAAAGAAGACAGACTGAAGTTGACTGAATATAAATTCCCAAGCTCTTCCAGACTCAGATTTACACTTCAGATGGGAGATAAAGGGTATAGGAGAAATCCCACCTTTGCATGGGCCTTTGTCTCTGCAAACTTGATCTTGAAGTCAAACATTTCTGGAGAAGGCTGCTGCTCCTTCTCCACAGTGGCCTCCTGCTGGCTGCGGAGCTCTCGGTTCATATCCTGCAACCAATCAAGGTGTTAATGAGATACTCTGCAAGGAACACGGCATGTTAAAAAAAATGTATATCTCTAAAATATATTTGTCAGAACAAACCTTTCACCTGTAAACCAACATACAGATACCATTCAATGAACGCACACACACTTTAGCATCCCTCGAAGATTTTACTGCAGGCTTTTCATTACATCAGCTATAAAAGGTAGTGTTGTAAATGTTTTTAGTGGGTATTGCTGGATAATGGAAATGGCAGCCAAGTGGGAATATTTTTTTAAATATAATCCATAATCTCCATCTAAGGAAGGAGCAGGTCCATCCGGGAACTGAAAGATTATTCTGAATGTGAATGTACTGAGGTACAGCTACACATTCCCTAATTGCTCACCTGTAGGTGTGCAGTGAGGTCTCGGTATTTGGTGATGGTCTGCTGGTAATCTGCCACAGTTTCCTGTGCTGCCTCCACGCGTTTCTCTGCCTCACGCACTCTGGCGGTGGCCATGTCCAGCTGTTCCCGTAGCTCCAGCTCTGTTTCCCGGGAATTCTCCTGTAGCTCATCGTTCATTTCATTGATGGCCTCCTGCACATAGACAGAGGGCAGATACCAATGAGCAGCTATTCAGAGACTGATTTACAATGTCATTCAAGAAAGGGCATGCATTTTGTTTTTCTTATTTAAAAAAATATATTTTTTTGAACTGTATTGAACTACTTGTTGAACCATTCTACAACTGCGATAAACCACTGATGTGCCCATATAAAGGTTAAAGGGACTATAGTCACCAAAACAACTTTAGCTTAATTAAGCCGTTTTGGTGTATAGGTCAAGCCTCTGAAGTCTCACTGCTCAATTATCTTCCATTTAGGAGTTAAATCACTTGTTTCTGTTTACGCAGCCCTAGCCACACCTCCCCTGGCTGTGACTGACAGTCTGCATGAAAACAAAATGGTTTTATTTTCAATGAGATGTAACTCACTTTAAAGATTTGTATTTCCTGCTCTGTAAATTGAACTTTAATTACATACAGGAGGCTTCTGCAGGGTCTAGTAAGCTATTAACAGAGCAAGAGATAAAGAAATTCTACATAAACAGAATTTGCAATAAAGAAAGTGTAAAGATTAGATGGCTCTTTACAAGAAGTGTTTAGGAAGGCCGTGTTAGTCACATGCAAAGAGTTGTGCCTATGCCTATGCCGGCATAAACAAAGTGATTTCTAAATGGCAAAAGAATTGAGCAGTGACACTGCAACGATATGATCTATACAGAAAAAAACGCTTCATTAAGCTAAAGCTGTTTTGTAACTATTGTTTCACTTTAAGTTAACATCAGTAATTTCCTGGTTCCTTGGTTTGGTACGAGCTCAATGTAGAAGCTCAACAGCCTGCAAATGTATTAATTTAATCTAGTCTGGGCAGCAGTGATAGGTTAACAATGCAGCATGATGATTTATGTACCATACACAGGATATGTGTAAAGCTTTATATACCAAACACAGCGTGTGAATGATGCTAAATTACGTTTTTAATGTACTATAAGCAAGGTATGAGTGAATGATGCCGAGTGATTGCTTATGCACCATAGAGAGGGTATATAAGAATTATAAGTAATTGTTTATGATGGTTTATGTACTATACACATGGTGTGTGTGAATGATGCAGAGTGATGGTTTATGTACTATACACAGGGTGTGTGTGAATGATGCAGAGTGATGGTTTATGTACTATACACATGGTGTGTGTGAATGATGCAGAGTGATGGTTTATGTACTATACACAGGGTGTGTGTGAATGATGCAGAGTGATGGTTTATGTACTATACACAGGGTATGTGTGAATGATTCAGAGTGATGGTTTATGTACTATACACAGGGTGTGTGTGAATGAAGCAGAGTGATGGTTTATGTACTATACACAGGGTGTGTGTGAATCATGCAGAGTGATGGTTTATGTACTATACACAGGGTGTGTGTGAATGATTCAGAGTGATGGTTTATGTACTATATACAGGGTATGTGTGAATGATGCAGAGTGATGGTTTATGTACTATACACAGGGTGTGTGTGAATGATGCAGAGTGATGGTTTCTTTACTATATACAGGATATGTGTGTGAATGAAGCAGAGTGATGGTTTATGTACTATACACAGAGTGTGTGTGAATGATGCAGAGTGATGGTTTATGTACTATACACAGGGTGTGTGTGAATGATGCAGAGTGATGGTTTATGTACTATACACAGGGTGTGTGTGAATGATGCAGAGTGATGGTTTATGTACTGTACACACGGTGTGTGTGAATGAAGCAGAGTGATGGTTTATGTACTATACACAGAGTGTGTGTGAATGATGCAGAGTGATGGTTTATGTACTATACATGGGGTGCTGAGTAGAAGAGGCAGTAACATGCATACAGTATGTGTGTGAGTGAGAGCTCACATAGCAGTGGTCTGAGTTTTAGTTTTCATGTGACACATCTAACTCGCTTACCAAATCACTGACGGTCTCCCGCAGCTCGCGCACTCTCTCTTCTAGATCCAGGTTCCTTTCAGCCAGAGTCTCCACCATCTCTTCAGCTCCAAGAGCTGCATCTACCTATAAAACAAGAGTCAGAGGCCTAGGTGACTAGATGAGGGATTACTAGTCATTTCATCACTACACTTACAATTCATGTCATGGCTCTGACTATCGCATGAACGCTCACTACAGGACATTGCTTAGTATAGAGGGAATATAGCTTCATACACTGACCTCCATGTAAACACGGCTTATGATAATTAGCCTTAAAGTAACACTATAGTGTCAGGAACATAAACACTATACTGGTAAAAATCACTATTTATGTCCCTGACCCCATCACAATAAAAACCTGCAGGAATACATCATTGACAACAGAACAACTTCATTAAGCTGTAGTCTGTAGTTGTTCTGGTGACTATAGTGTACATTTAAACTGCTTTATTCCATCCCCTAACCTTCGAGGGCTTCTCCAAGCACCATGACCACTTCAGTGATTTGAAGTAGTCATGGTGCTTGGAGTCTGTATGTCTATGTGTTTCGGATCTATTCAGGTTTGCTTCCAGATGTGTATCATCACCTCCAGCAGCATCATTAGCTGCTCAGGACTAGAGTTCTAAGCTGCTGATGTAAATTTTAGATATAAAATTCGACTAACATCAGCACGCCGCTGAAGTCCTTCCTCAGCCTAGCCCCTGTGATGCTGTAAACCTTCCAGGAGGAGGATTGGGCTGCCTTGGAGTCTATTGTTTGGTAGCTTAATTTATGCCAGTAAGGGCGACTCTATCCAAGAAACATTCTATTGAAAGAGCAAAGACAACGACATCATATTTGAATTAAGCTAATTATTACACCCCTTCTGGAACACTACCTTGCTTGTGTACTTCAATGAAGCTATGAACTATACCATGTAGGGGCACCCAAGATGGGCAGGTCATAGCAGAGAAGTCAGACAAATCGCGGTCCACTGGAGAAGGAACTAGCAACCCACACAGTAATTTTGCTAAGATAACTATATATGGATACACTTGGAAAACTCAACATTGGCCAAAAAGCTTGAAAAGGTCAGTCTACATCCCAATCCTAAAAAAAGGCAATGCCAAAGAGTGCTCCAATTATCGAACAATTGCACTAATTTCACATGTCAGCAAGTTAATTCTTAAAATCCTACAAGCTTGACTCAAATTACCAGGTGTACAAGCTGGGTTCCGCAGAGGACGAGGCACAAGAGATCAATTTGCCAATGTACGATGGATAATAGAGAAAGCCATAGAGTTCCAGAAAAAACACTTCTGCTTCATAGACTATTCTAAAGCCTTTGACTGTGTGGATCACAACAACATGTGGCAAGTTCTTAAAGAGATGGGAGTATCAGATCATCTCATTTGCCTCCTGAGGAATCCGTATGTGGACCAAGAAGTCACAGTCAGAACCGAACATGGGACAACAGAATGGTTCGAGATTGGGAAAGGAGTGTGACAAGGTTGTATATTGTCACCTTATTTATTTAACTTATATATATGCGGAATACATAATGCGTAAGGCTGGGCTGGATGAATCCAAAGCTGGAATCGATATTGCTGGAAGAAATATCAACAACCTCAGATACGCGGACGATACTACTCTGATGGCTGAAAGGGAGGAGGAACTAAAGGACCTATCGATGAGGGTAAAAGAAGAGAGTGCAAAAGTTGGCTTGCTGCTTGACGTTAAAAAGACTAAGATCATGGCAAACAGCAATCTTAGTTCCTGGAAAATAGATAAGGAAGAAGTGAAGGCAGTGACAGATTTTATTTTCCTGTGATCCAAGATCTCTTCAGATGGTGACTGCAGTCATGAAATTAAAAGGCGTTTGATTCGGGGGAGGAAAGCTATGGCAAGCTTGGACAAGCTGGTAAAAACTAAAGATATTACACTATCAACAAAGGTCCGCATAGTCCGAACTATGGTATTCCCAGTAGTAACATACGGATGTGAGAGCTGGACTATAAAGAAGGCTGAGCGTCGTAGAATTGATACCTTGGAACTGTGGTGTTGGCGAAAACTGCTTAGAATCCCTTGGATTGCAAGAAGATCCAATAAATCCGTATTACAGGAAATCAAGACAAACTGTTCACTGGAAGCTATGATCATGATGCTGAAGCTCAAATATTTTGACAATACAATGAGAAAGCTTGGGGAAGCTAGTGCGTGTCTTGAGGATAGTGCTGCAGACCAAAGTTTCAAAACAAAATAGCATTTTTTGGAGGGGTATGCTATTGTAATAATTATCAAGGTAGAGGTGGTACCCCTTGTTCAGTAGCGGGTTCATTAGATCCCAAACTATTTTTCCGCTGGTCCCAACTACATCAGGGCAACCTGGGGGATCCCGGTGGCTATCTTTACCTTCATATACTCTGAAGGTATAAACATACCCACTGCTACTTTAACATAACTTATATAGCTTGATGCCATACCAGGATCTTTTGGCTGGGATGTATTGCTTGAACCCCAAGTCTACCCTTGTACTTCATGAGGGACTCGTCAATACATATATTCTTTTAGGGAGTATAAATTATGCCAAATTCTTTATTAAAATGATTAATTAAGGGGCGGATTTTATAAAGTTTATCATACTGCGCATGATCTCTAGGGTGGCACTTCGAATTATCATTGAAGTGCAGAAAACGCAGTACTGATTCGTATCTGGGCCTACTCATGGTCTGAGAGAAAATGGAGGTATTGCATACTGGGTTTTTGGACCAGTACATTCGGATCCTGGGCTTTTTCATAATTCCCATGGTTAGTGTCCAAAACTGTTTTAACTCTGGCACACTGGTGGGGTACCAGCTCCCTTTTGTGGCAAGGTGACTTGCTGCATTTTGTGCCAGATACTGCGCTGCATAAATATTTGTTTGTGTAACTATCTGCCCTAAAAAATCATCCCCAAGGAACAGCTCCATAAAATCCTGGGAGTTATAGCTGGTCACGTCTCCCTGAATACCAGGAGTCGCAGTGAACAGAGGGATGTCGGGGACAAAATTGTTAGGGGGCACCCAGATATCAGCGCCAGGAGCAGTGCCAGGGGTATCGTCACTTTCTCCATCTGTGTCTGGCACATAGTCACCCTCTGCACTCTCTGAGGCAGTGTCGGTTGCCTCTGAGTCGGCTGCTAATATATTATATGCCTCCTCGGCACTAAACCTTCTAAGCATGGTCAAAGCTTAAAATTAACTTTAACTAAATAACGTATTCTTTTTTAAACTTTTTTTTATACTTTTTTTGTTTTCTGAACTTTTTTTAATACTTTTTTAAAACTCTTAATAATTTTTAAAAACTTTAAAAAAAAAATGAACCCCTGTCGGTAAAAACAGAAATCAGATCACCGCTAAACACAGTGCTTACACCTAGGAAAGCAGAAATGCTTTGACTTAAAATAAACTACTTTTTTTTTTAACTTTTTTTTTTTTATACTTTTAAGAACTTTCTAAAATCCCCCCAAAAAACTCTGATCACAGTAAGTACTGTGATCAGTATTGTGATCACTGCTGTCAGGGATCAAAGGGTCAATCCTTGTTAATTTTTACAGGTAAAGGAGGTAATGTTTTTTTTTTTTTAAACGCTAAAACACTTTGTGTCGGCCAGGGACACAAAGTTGCAAACGATCCGTCTCTCTCCACTTCTAAACACACACAGAGGTGGAGGGAGGAGGATCAGAAGTCCCAGCAGCACTGTGACTGGATGTCACAGCGATCACATGTGCTGGGACAGCGCTATTGGCTGTTGCTGGTATTCCTCACACGCCGAGGCATCCAGCAACAGAGTTAACCCCACGATTGCCGCGATCTGGCGTTAACTTTAGTAATTGATGGAAATTTTCTATCAATCGTCCTTAAGGGTAGGTCTGCATTGACGAAAAATTTCAGTCAAGTGTCGTTAAGGGGTTAATTGAATAAACTCTATATTGACTCCACTAAGTGATGCAATGAAACAACACAGTTTAACCAAAGTAAAATGTCTCTGCGTGGGCCCTGTGTGGGATTCTTTGTGATGGCAGCCAGCAATCTGAGAACTAAATGATCTGTAGAGACAGCCAATAGGCTCTCTGATTGTTGGTACAGGCATTCCTGTTCATACCGGGAGCCTGCAGCGTTTATTATTAAAGCGGCCCCCTGTATCGAAATGATTATACCATCTCCCTTTCCACTTGCCTCTATTTATCTTGTTTTCCTTGTGCCAGATCCTAATATCTGGGTGCATCCATTTTTTCTCCTGTGCCTATCATGTCTGCTGTTCGCCCTTTTGTGGTATTCAGCTTACTGATGGATTGTGAGTAAACCGAACTTTGCTTTAAGCTCTGCTCATGAGGAAAATTAGTCCCCACATTTACTGAAAACTAGAGCACACATATTCAGACACAGGGAGCTATATATAAGTAGATTAGAGCTGCTTTAATGTGATTTACTTCAATGTCTAGTGCAAGCCTGATTTATACCTCGTGGTTGGGTTAGTCTATTTTTCTTTACAGATTGTGTGCTTGTCCTTTCTAGCCCAGGAGTCAGTATATGTGGTCATATCATACCCACAAACTGCAAAAGTGTACCCTATGAGGTCTTGTTTCGTGAAATAAAATGTTAGGACCATAGTGCAGAAAACTATATTACATCTTCTTCTCTTTAGTAGGTGGCAACGTAAAGCCCTAAAGAAAGGGGATAAATACTTTAATCAGTCAGGAAGCAGGGGATCTAATTAAATCCCTTTTCATGATTCCCAGGTCTCAAATCACAGATGACCCTGGGACAGGGAAGAACTGATTTTATTTAATAACTTGTGCTCATCATAAAGCACTAACCTGTTCCTTCAATTCATCGATGGTCTTCTCCATTTGAGACCCCTCCTCCTGTAGCTTCTCTTTATGCTGCCTTAACGTGTCTAGCTCAGTATTTTTTTTCTCCAACTGTTTCTGAACCTTGACGTGTTCCTGCTTCTCAGAGGCTGACAGATCTCGCATCCTGCAAATATCAGATATGTGACAATAAATCATGGTTCCAGGGTTCACACTGCTATCTACTGCTAACATAGGGTGCATTCAGCAATTCCAGGGTTCAACACCGCCAACTGCTGCTAACATAGGGTGCAGGGTTTACACTGCCAACTGATGCTAACATACAGTGCACTCAGCAATTCCAGGGTTTACACTGCCAACTGCTGCTAACATAGGGTGCACTCAGCAATTCCAAGGTTCACACCGCCAACTGCTGCTTACATAGGGTGCACTCAGCAATTGCAAGGTTCACACCGCCAACTGCTGCTAACATAGGGTGCACTCAGCAATTGCAAGGTTCACACCGCCAACTGCTGCTAACATAGGGGACACTCAGCAAATCCAGGATTCACACTGCTATCTACTGCTAACATATGGTGCACTCCGCAATTCCAGGGTTCACACCGCCAACTGCTGCTAACATAGGGTGCACTCAGCTATTCCAGGGTTCAACACCGCCAACTGCTGCTAACATAGGGTGCATTCAGCAATGTTAGGGTTCACACTGCCAACTGTTGCTAACATGGGGTGCACTCAGCTATTCTAGGGTTCACACTGCTATCTACTGCTAACATAGGGAACACTCAGCAATTCCAGGGTTCACACTGCTATCAAAAGGTGCACTCGGCTATTCACAGTTATCAAGCAATGGATTCACAAATTTGCACTGTGGATGCGTTCTGCAATCTCCCAAGTCATGGTCGCTGTCATGTTTGGTGATGGGTGACTGTGCGGATTGAAAATCCACAACAAACAAACTGAACGAATAGTGGAAGATTTACCTGACCAGAGCTTCCTTTAGTCGGGTGTTCTGTTCCTCCAGTTGTTTGACCTGATAACTGGACGCAGCTCCATCTGAACCTGAGGTCAAAGGAAATACTGCATGAAGCACCACAATCACATAGCGCTATCTACTTTAAATAACTATGCAACAGTTCTTCATGTAACTTCCAATCCTGGACGGATTGCAGACAATCCTAGGCCTGCAGTCCTAATTCACTAACAGGCCATCCCATGCTTCTACTGTATAATAAATAGTCTACACTTACTACAATTCAAATTATTTAGTAAGTATGGAATATTTATTATTTCTTAACGTCAATTTATTCTGTGACAGCAAAGATGAAATATAAATTAAAATATCATCTCCTGAGTAACAAATGCAAGTCAAGATAGTGTATAACCATATCAATCTGAAAAGACAAGGAAGACATTAACCCCACCATCCAACTATACTTGCCATATTTTTTTCCAACAGTTTTTCATAAATTCATAAATTACCATTCTCTTCTATTTCATGCTTTATGATCTCAAGGTCCATGGTGAGTTCCTCCACCTTCTCTTTCAAGGTCTCAACTTCCTGCTGCAAGGATTCTGCTCGCTCTTCTGCCATCTCTTTGTCAAGAGTGGCCATCTCAATGGCGTCAGCAGTGTCAGACATCTCCTCCATGTAACGTTCTCGAGCTTCTTGAGCCTCTTTGGCTTCCTGTAAACATTAACTCGCTTATACACTGTACTGGCTGTTTAACAAGAACAGACGTGTCCTTTTAAAGTAAAAAGATGCACAGAACTCCAATTGTGTTCTCCAGTTAATGGTTATAGAGGTGTAGGCACCCAAGGAGAAGTGGCAAATAAATAGAATACTGCTGATGCATAACTGGCCTAGTTTACCTGCGCTGATTTTATCTGCGTATGTTTTTGAGTATGTGTCTTGACTATTTTACATGTGCTTTAAGACAAGTATCATTGATAAAATATGCAGACAACGGGAGTCATATCTCACCTTCTTGGCTTCCTTGAGCTGCCGCTGGAGGTCTGCTTGTTGCTCTTGAATCTTGCTCTTCCATTCTTGCAGCTGTTCCAGCTGAAGTTTAGATTTTTCCAACTCCTTCAGTTTAGACTTGTCCTCAGCCCGCTTCATCTTTAAGGTCTCCAGTTTCTCATCCAAGTCTTTGACCTGGGCTCGCAGATTCTCCTCTTCCTGCAGCAAAGGGGAAAAACAATAACAAAAGGTACAAACTGGAAGGTGCCCCCATAATGAGAACCCAAACCTATTCTGGTACAGACTCAATATGACATGACTCCTATAAGTCAATTTATTGAACATATACATAGATCAGCAACAACATTAAAACCACAAGCCTAATATTGTGTAGCCTAATTTTGTTACAGGTTGTGCTGCCATTACAGGTCTGATGCAGTGAGGCATGGACTCCACAAGACCTCTGGAAGTGTCCTGTGGTATTTGGCACCAACACATTGCGAGGTGGGGCATCCATGGATCGAATTTGTTGTTCTAGCACTCACTATCTGGCTCTTGTTTGTCATGTCATCTGTCAGTGGTTTTAATGTTATGGCTAATCAGTGTATCTCAGGGCTCAGCAAATCCTAGGCGCCAAGTCGACATGGCGACTAGAAATTTTGTTCTGGCGCCTGGCATTTGCCATCTCTTCAGCGAAGGCCGCTGCCTGTGGCAGTATTGGAGCTGGCCGGCTGAGGTAACAAGGAGGCTGCGAGCATGGCAGCAATAATCTTCCTGCAGTTCCTCTCTTTTCCCTCAAGCGCTTTTTAGAAACTGCAGAAGGATAAAAGAGAAGCCACATTGAACCCCAGGGAAGGGATCCACTTCAGCTCTCCTAAAGGTGGGGGGGCAGGGTGAACATAAATTAAAATAAAAATGTCAACTTCTGAGTAAGAAAATGTGTGTGTCTGTCAGAGTGAAAGTGTGTGTGTGTGTGTGTCTGTCAGAGTGAAAGTGTGTGTGTGTGTCTGTCAGAGTGAGAGTGTGTGTGTGTGTGTCTGTCAGAGTGAGAGTGTGTGTGTGTGTGTCTGTCAGAGTGAGAGTGTGTGTGTGTGTGTCTGTCAGAGTGAGAGTGTGTGTGTCTGTCAGAGTGAGAGTGTGTGTGTGTGTCTGTCAGAGAGTGTGTGTATCTGTCAGAGTGAGAGTGTGTGTGTGTGTCAGAGTGAGAGAGTGTGTGTGTGTCAGTCAGAGTGAGAGAGTGTGTGTGTGTCTGTCAGAGTGAGAGAGTGTGTGTGTCTGTCAGAGTGAGAGAGTGAGTGTGTGTCTGTCAGAGTGAGAGTGTGTGTGTGTGTCTGTCAGAGAGTGTGTGTGTATCTGTCAGAGTGAGAGTGTGTGTGTATCTGTCAGAGTGAGAGTGTGTGTGTGTGTGTCAGTCAGAGTGAGAGTCTGTGTGTGTGTCAGTCAGAGTGAGAGAGTGTGTGTGTGTCTGTCAGAGTGAGAGAGTGTGTGTGTGTCTGTCAGAGTGAGAGAGTGTGTGTGTGTCTGTCAGAGTGAGAGAGTGTGTGTGTGTCCGTCAGAGTGAGAGAGTGTGTGTGTGTCTGTCAGAGTGAGAGAGTGTGTGTGTGTCTGTCAGAGTGAGAGAGTGTGTGTGTGTCTGTCAGAGTGAGAGAGTGTGTGTGTGTCTGTCAGAGTGAGAGAGTGTGTGTGTGTCTGTCAGAGTGAGAGAGTGTGTGTGTGTCTGTCAGAGTGAGAGAGTGTGTGTGTGTGTCAGAGTGAGAGTGTGTGTGTGTGTGTGTCAGAGTGAGAGTGTGTGTGTGTCTGTCAGAGTGAGAGAGTGTGTGTCTCTGTCAGAGTGAGAGAGTGTGTGTGTGTCTGTCAGAGTGAGAGAGTGTGTGTGTGTCTGTCAGAGTGAGAGAGTGTGTGTGTGTCTGTCAGAGTGAGAGAGTGTGTGTGTGTCAGAGTGAGAGTGTGTGTGTGTGTGTGTCAGAGTGAGAGTGTGTGTGTGTGTCTGTCAGAGTGAGAGAGTGTGTGTGTCTGTCAGAGTGAGAGAGTGTGTGTCTCTGTCAGAGTGAGAGAGTGTGTGTCTGTCAGAGTGAGAGAGTGTGTGTGTGTCTGTCAGAGTGAGAGAGTGTGTGTGTCTGTCAGAGTGAGAGAGTGAGTGTGTGTCTGTCAGAGTGAGAGTGTGTGCGTGTGTCTGTCAGAGTGGAAGTGTGTGTGTGTGTCTGTCAGAGTGAGAGTGTGTGTGTGTCTGTCAAAGTGAGAGTGAGAGTGTGTGTGTCTGTCAGAGTGAGAGTGTGTGTGTGTCTGTCAGAGTGAGAGTGAGTGTGTGTGTGTGTGTCTGTCAGAGTGAGAGTGTGTGTGTGTGTCTGTCAGAGTGAGAGTGTGTGTGTGTGTCTGTCAGAGTGAGAGTGTGTGTGTATCTGTCAGAGTGAGAGTGTGTGTGTATCTGTCAGAGTGAGAATGTGTGTGTATCTGTCAGAGTGAGAGTGTGTGTGTGTGTGTCTGTCAGAGTGAGAGTGTGTGTGTGTGTGTCTGTCAGAGTGAGAGTGTGTGTGTGTCTGTCAGAGTGAGAGTGTGTGTGTGTGTCTGTCAGAGTGAGAGTGTGTGTGTGTGTGTCTGTCAGAGTGAGAGTGTGTGTGTGTGTCTGTCAGAGTGAGAGTGTGTGTGTGTGTGTCTGTCAGAGTGAGAGTGTGTGTGTGTGTATCTGTCAGAGTGAGAGTGTGTGTGTGTGTATCTGTCAGAGTGAGAGAGTGTGTGTGTGTGTGTATCTGTCAGAGTGAGAGAGTGTGTGTGTCTGTCAGAGTGAGAGAGTGTGTGTGTCTGTCAGAGTGAGAGAGTGTGTGTGTCTGTCAGAGTGAGAGAGTGTGTGTGTCTGTCAGAGTGAGAGAGTGAGAGAGTGTGTGTGTGTGTCTGTCAGAGTGAGAGAGTGAGAGAGTGTGTGTGTGTCTGTCAGAGTGAGAGAGTGTGTGTGTGTCTGTTAGAGTGAGAGAGTGTGTGTGTGTGTCAGAGTGAGAGAGTGTGTGTGTGTGTCAGAGTGAGAGAGTGTGTGTGTGTCTGTCAGAGTGAGAGAGTGTGTGTGTGTCTGTCAGAGTGAAAGTGTGTGTGTGTGTCTGTCAGAGTGAAAGTGTGTGTGTATCTGTCAGAGTGAGAGTGTGTGTGTATCTGTCAGAGTGAGAGTGTGTGTGTGTGTGTCAGTCAGAGTGAGAGTCTGTGTGTGTGTCAGTCAGAGTGAGAGAGTGTGTGTGTGTCTGTCAGAGTGAGAGAGTGTGTGTGTGTCTGTCAGAGTGAGAGAGTGTGTGTGTGTCTGTCAGAGTGAGAGAGTGTGTGTGTGTCTGTCAGAGTGAGAGAGTGTGTGTGTGTCCGTCAGAGTGAGAGAGTGTGTGTGTGTCCGTCAGAGTGAGAGAGTGTGTGTGTGTCTGTCAGAGTGAGAGAGTGTGTGTGTGTCTGTCAGAGTGAGAGAGTGTGTGTGTGTGTGTGTCTGTCAGAGTGAGAGAGTGTGTGTGTGTCTGTCAGAGTGAGAGAGTGTGTGTGTGTCTGTCAGAGTGAGAGAGTGTGTGTGTGTCTGTCAGAGTGAGAGAGTGTGTGTGTGTGTCAGAGTGAGAGTGTGTGTGTGTGTGTGTCAGAGTTAGAGTGTGTGTGTGTGTCTGTCAGAGTGAGAGAGTGTGTGTGTGTCTGTCAGAGTGAGAGAGTGTGTGTGTGTCTGTTAGAGTGAGAGAGTGTGTGTGTGTGTGTCAGAGTGAGAGAGTGTGTGTGTGTGTCAGAGTGAGAGAGTGTGTGTGTGTGTCAGAGTGAGAGAGTGTGTGTGTGTCTGTCAGAGTGAGAGAGTGTGTGTGTGTCTGTCAGAGTGAGAGAGTGTGTGTGTCTGTCAGAGTGAAAGTGTGTGTGTGTCTGTCAGAGTGAGAGAGTGTGTGTGTGTCTGTCAGAGTGAGAGAGTGTGTGTGTGTCTGTCAGAGTGAGAGTGTGTGTGTGTCTGTCAGAGTGAGAGAGTGTGTGTGTCTGTCAGAGTGAGAGAGTGTGTGTGTGTCTGTCAGAGTGAGAGAGTGTGTGTGTCTGTCAGAGTGAGAGAGTGTGTGTGTGTGTGTGTGTGTCTGTCAGAGTGAGAGAGTGTGTGTGTGTCTGTCAGAGAGAGAGAGAGAGAGAGTGTGTGTCTGTCTGGATGTCTGTTTAGGTGACACCCCATCAAATCGCATGGGAAAGGTGTTTTTGCTCAAGTTATCCCCCACACCTGGTCCCTTCTCCATGTCTGAGATCATCAATCTTTATGATCTCAGCTAAGCCAATGCTTTCACATAGGACAAAGCACTGCGCCAATCAGCATCCTCTCATAGAGATGCTGAACATAGATGCTGTCCCAGGACCCACTAGTGGCCGTCTGAGTGACTGTCACTATAGGTGTTATTAGGTTACGTTTCTCTGAAAAGGCAATGTTTACATTGAAAAGCCTGCATGGACAGGCTATACACACTAGAACAACTGCATTAAGCTGTAGTGGTTCTGGTGACTATAATGTCCTCTTAAGAATTGCATTTTTCTTGTTGTCAGTTTAAAAAAAAAAAAAAACTAAAAAAAAACTGGCTCCTTACTTTTTTTTTTAGCTGACTTCAAGTCCTGGTGTATCTACTAGGCAACATTTATTGTTCATTAAGGACATAATAATAGCATGGTGGAAGAGAACAGATATCACTGATATATGTTAAGTAGATATTTTACCTTGCTTGGCCCCGGTGTTGGAAGTGGGGCCACCGGCGAGGTGAGAGCAGAAGAGGGTGAGGGGATGACGGGCGCTGCCAGCGGTGTCTGGGCCGGAGTACTGGGTTCGCTGCTGCTGATCTCTCCACATGATGCAGATGCAGAGCCAGAGGCCCCTGCAGTTCCACTGGAGGCTGCTGAACTGGAGGGCCGAGTAGGCTGGCAAGCAAACATTATCCAGCAAGAAAGTCATTACTCATTCATTAGATAAGTAAGCATAGAAAGACCTACTCCAACACAGCACTGGAGTAACCTTCTAAATAAATATCATTATTTGTGTTTTATAATCATGAGCAGAGCAGACCATAATATGGAAGCACATAATCTACAATATCTAAGCTTTGATCAGCATTGCATGTAGATAATAATCATATTATTCCCATAATGAATAAAACTGCACAGCTTCCTAAACATCTGAAGAATAGGAACCGATGAAGTAGAAAGGAGAGGATAACAGGATCTGTCAGAACTCAAAAGTTTGAGATAGCTTTCCAAGTTTAATGAATAATATAGTCTCTTACGTGAACAGATTTAATTTACCTTTTTTTTTATATATGGAATGGTGCAAGTTATAATGCTGGATGTACTGCATTGCATATCTGACAGATAGATACACACCATAATGAAACAGACCATACACTGTACATAGAAAGGACAGGGATCCAAAATACCTCAGGCAGAGACTGGATATAGTGAGGAGGACTAGACTATATCAGAGAAAAGGTATGTGCACTACATATACACAATATATACTGTATATTCTAGAATACATCTAGAAGCTGAACACAGATATGTCTTTGATCTAGAATACATCTGATTGAACACAGTGCACAGAGGAACGTGACCTAGAACACATTTAACAGAAGAAGTGAGAAAGCAGTCGTGAATGAGCCAAAGAAAATACAATCTGCATGTACTGGGCCATGATCTAGAATACATCCAAAATAGGCCCACATGACGCACAGAGAGGGGACAATGACCTAAATATAGATTTCATTCAGATAAGACACAATTAGGAATGTGATCTAGAACACATCTGGTAGCAGAATATCCACTATACATACAATAACATGTATTCTAGATTTTTAGTAAATTGATACCCTGATACACACCAATGCACATTACAATATGTTATGTGCTAGATAAACCTAGAAAAGGAAAATACTGTATATGATTTATATATACATCGCCAACATTGAAAATCTGTTTCTAGACACTTGAAACTCTTCTAGTAAATATCGTGATATTTAATGTTCAATGGTAGCAGCTAATTTGCCACCAACAATTCACACAATGTTGGACAATGGATACACAAACATACAAGTAATACATTTAGGTACAGAGATCGGAATAAGAGATGGATGTTACAATGTAAATGGAGCGAGATACGATTAACAACAAGTAAAATGCAATACACTGAGAATGGAAGAATGCCTGCTATCATACACTATGTATGTTGTGGAGTACGAAGGTAGAATACTGGAAACGCATGCTATAGGAGGAAAGTGTGCCAATTACTGCTCCTCTTACTTGGCACTTCTTTCTTCTCCTTCGTCTTTCCTTCTACCTTTTCTGTCTGCAGTCCTTACTGACAGCATTGCTTCTGACGGTTATCTCATCCCTGCTCCCAGAACTCATTTAGAGATATTTCACTGCCCGTGCTTTGCCCGTGATCCTCCTAAGGAGCATTAACTAAGGGGACCCTTTGTTCAGCACTTGTGGACTTATCACACTCACTATACGCAACTTTATTTGGCTCCCTTATTGACTGTTTGCAATATAAAGGTCTTCTTGGTGTATATATTACTTTACTGAGAGGGTAGTGGACGCATGGAATAGCCTTCCAGCTGAAGTGGTAAAGGTTAACACAGTGAGGGAGTTTAAGCATGCATGGGATAGGCATAACGGTATCCTAGATATAAGAAACTAAACTGCAAGTATTGAGAAAATTGGGCAGACAAGATGGGCCAAATGGCTCTTATCTGCCTTCGCATTCTATGTTTCTATGAATGTACGTAGTTTAGATTCTTGTTTTAGTTTAACGTGGGACATTGTCACGTAGTCTGACTCCTGACAGTCTGCCGTGGATATTTGTCTATGTATGCATTTGTTTCAAAGATATTTCTGTACAATTTCAGGTTACCTGGTTGTAAACACAATTATGGTTGTTGCTTGCTAACAATTTATCATCCACTTTTTTTTTTCCTTCTTCATTAAAAGCCCTTTTACTGCTTAATAAACACTTATATGTCTGAACACATAATTCACACTTCCACATTAGCAAATATTACTTGCATTCATAGCTGGAAGTCACAGACTGGCTATGCAAGACAGCCAACACAAAACAAAGCAATGGCATAAATAAGAATGAAACTCTGTATTAGCAATTCTAATTCGTGTAGGCAGGGAGGAAGGTGTGTCTGGATCTCCGGTTTTCAGCATATAGTGGTTATGGTCCCTTTAAGGACACAGGAAGTCAGCCTAAGGATTGTAGGTGGGGTAAATGGAAGAATAGTGGGTATGCAGAAGCATTCAGTAACGATATAGAATGGTGTTAGGAAAACATCGCTGCATTCAGCGTATAGTGGATTATGATACCATCTCTGTCACGTGCCTCTTCCTAGAGGAAGATGGTGAATTGTGACAGCAACCCACACCACTTTCTCTCTATTTATATTACAAAAAATGCTGTTTTTATTATTCAACAGCCTCTTTCTGCTTTAATGTAATATTCAAGGGCTGTCAATATGAGCGAAGCGCATTGCGTAGTCCGTGGTATTTAAGGGGTGATCGAGATTATCAAAGACACTGTTAGTCTTCGGGGAGGGAATAGTTCTGGGTGAAATATCCCTGAGGCGCGAATATAATTAGCATATCCCATCTAAGAACCTATCCTAATTTGCATTAAATAGCACCCCATTGGGAGAGAATCCATTTACGTATGAAAAATGAAAAGTGCATTTTTATTAAAATAAAAAAATTTCTACGCTCGCAACACATGGATAAAACCAGTTTACATTATATGATTGGTAGCAATGGGACAAACAATATAACTCACATACACCATTGGAAGTGCAAGACAGATAAAAAGAAAGAATCGTCCAGACTGGACAATGGGAAAGACTGTATAAATGATACCCCTAAACTAGAACATGGGACAGACCGTATAAATGATACCCCTAAACTAGAACATGGGACAGGCCGTATAAATGATACCCCTAAACTAGAACATGGGACAGACCGTATAAATGATATCCCTAAACTAGAACATGGGACATACCGTATAAATGATACCCCTAAACTAGAACATGGGACAGACCGTATAAATGCTAACCCTAAACTAGAACATGGGACAGACTGTATAAATGATACCCCTAAACTAGAACATGGGACAGATCGTACAAATGATACCCCTAAACTAGAACATGGGACAGATCGGACAAATGATACCCCTAAACTAGAACATGGGACAGACCGTATAAATAATACCCCTAGACTAGAACATGGGACATACCGTATAAATGATAGCCCTAAACTAGAACATGGGACAGACCGTATAAATGCCATCCCTAAACTAGAACATGGGACAGACCGTATAAATGCCATCCCTAAACTAGAACATGGGACAGACTGTATAAATGATACCCCTAAACTAGAACATGGGACAGATCGTACAAATGATACCCCTAAACTAGAACATGGGACAGACCGTATAAATGATACCCCTAAACTAGAACATGGGACAGATCGGACAAATGATACCCCTAAACTAGAACATGGGACAGACCGTATAAATGATACCCCTAAACTAGAACATGGGACAGACCGTATAAATGATACCCCTAAACTAGAACATGGGACAGACCGTATAAATGCCATCCCTAAACTAGAACATGGGACAGATCGTACAAATGATACCCCAAAACTAGAACATGGGACAGACTGTATAAATGATACCCCTAAACTAGAACATGGGACAGATCGGACAAATGATACCCCTAAACTAGAACATGGGACAGACTGTATAAATGATACCCCTAAACTAGAACATGGGACAGACTGTATAAATGATACCCCTAAACTAGAACATGGGACAGATCGGACAAATGATACCCCTAAACTAGAACATGGGACAGACCGTATAAATGATACCCCTAAACTAGAACATGGGACAGACCGTATAAATGCCATCCCTAAACTAGAACATGGGACAGATCGTACAAATAATACCCCAAAACTAGAACATGGGACAGACTGTATAAATGATACCCCTAAACTAGAACATGGGACAGATCGGACAAATGATACCCCTAAACTAGAACATGGGACAGACTGTATAAATGATACCCCTAAACTAGAACATGGGACAGACTGTATAAATGATACCCCTAAACTAGAACATGGGACAGATCGGACAAATGATACCCCTAAACTAGAACATGGGACAGACTGTATAAATGATACCCCTAAACTAGAACATGGGACAGATCGGACAAATGATACCCCTAAACTAGAACATGGGACAGACTGTATAAATGATACCCCTAAACTAGAACATGGGACAGGCCGTATAAATGATACCCCTAAACTAGAACATGGGACAGATCGGACAAATGATAACCCTAAACTAGAACATGGGACAGACTGTATAAATGATACCCCTAAACTAGAACATGGGACAGGCCGTATAAATGATACCCCTAAACTAGAACATGGGACAGACCGTATAAATGCTACCCCTAAACTAGAACATGGGACAGACCGTATAAATGCTACCCCTAAACTAGAACATGGGACAGACCGTATAAATGCTACCCCTAAACTAGAACATGGGACAGGCCGTATAAATGATACCCCTAAACTAGAACATGGGACAGACTGTATAAATGATACCCCTAAACTAGAACATGGGACAGGCCATAGACAAAAATGTTGACAGGTTCACAGAAAGGACATTAAAACAGCTCCCATGACTCCAGATCACAGGAATAACTATACAAAAACAGCACCCCACAAACAGCATCACATCATCACCTTCTTGATGTTTTAAATATTTTCTAATTTACCAAAAATAAAACACAACACAGGAGGCATACAGCATCACTACATTACGTTCTGCCATTAAGAGGAATAGTAAAGGTCATCTTATAGTGGCTGACACAGAAGTTACCAGACAATTTTTGAGTATCTGATGAATAAATTCATAACAAATATTCAAACATGGATTACTTGTTTTAATGCTCTATGTTTCTCCAGGTAATAGTGGGCCATCTCACTTTAGACAATGTTGATTCTCCTGGATTGTGTAAGGTGCCACAGCAGGGCTAGATAAGATACTTTTGTACAGTTACTAGATATGATTGGATTCTTATAACAATCCACTGTGCACTACAGGACATTTAAATAAAAGAATACAAAGACACCAGAAGCGTCATACACCAGCCCTCCAGCAATAGCTAGCTGAGGATGTTTCGAGTTGAACCAACAACCACTGGAGGGCCATAATGCTCAGATAAAAGTTGACAGCAAGCTCAGGATTCCATGCAGTGACTGGCGGCAGCAAGCTCTCACCTTGGGGCGGCGGGTAGTAATCTGCAAGCGGTTCAGAGGCAGTCACAGGCAGAGAGACACACACAGGAGTAGCATCGGAAGAAGGCAGAGGAAGAGAAGACAGCAGGACAGTTAGTACACATGAAATCCTGCCCGATACAGCAAGCAGTAAAGTAAGCAGGACAGAGGTCACACTCCATCTAACATAAAGGACGCCGCAGGAAACCCTCACACCAAGTGGTCGCTCATGAGATTCATGCTGGGCCCTGTTTAACTCATTAAGTACTAGATGAAGAGGTAACCTGGCAGCATGAAATATCAGACAAAGATATTGAACTAGGCCAATATATCTCATGTGTTATGTTCCAGAGCTCCTTTGTGTTGTCAGTGGTTTAAATTAAAAAGGGAAGTTGCCGGGAATTATGTCATCACCATGTCTATAGAAGGATACATGGGGAGAATTAAGCTCATGGCCAAACTAATCAAGTGATAGCAGGCTAAGTATGATGGGAGTTACAGCCTAAAACAAGTTTATGGTAATTGCTGTCAGACTTTGGGGAGTGTTAGTGTGAATTAATCAATGCATGCAGAGTTTTTGTGCCAGGCTCGTGAAAGGCCCTTGAGAGGTTTTTTTGTTGTGAATACAATGTCCAAGCAGTAGGAGCTGGGCACGGTACAGGCTGACCTTGCACATTCCACCTATCTGGAAAAATATTGGGCTGGCATGCTAAGTAGGGTTTGGACACAAAGAGCCTATTGAGCAGCCCAGGAGACCAGGCTAATCCCGGCAGGGGAAAAAAATCCCTTTAAATTGAACAGTGCTAAAGAAAAGCAAGGCCAGAAACCATAGCAAATGCTTAGCCCAGATTTAGCTAGAGCTGCTCCCAGGGGCTAGCAGGTTTAAAGATTGTTTACTGCCATCCACAAAATAAATGGAGCAGTGCTATTTAAACTACGTCTATCCTTCAAATGCAGATGAATTAGACAACTGGCTTTGTATTAAGGAAAGATATAATTTACAGAAAAAGCATGAAATGGCTTTAGTTTTTGATTTCACTATTCTGTTAAAACTTGGTCAGGTAGCCAAATTCATTCGAGATCACAGGCTACCGCACAGCCTTAGAACTACTATTTCCACCAATCACAGAGTATCAGCACTGACCTGGCAGAGGTCAATAATCAGTATCCACAGGAGTACCTATGAACCTTAGCCTGGCTGTGAGTGCCAGGGGATACCTCTCTTAGGATGAACCCCCAGCATGTGACTCCCCTTTAATCATATCTTCAACATTCAAAAACTCTGCAATGGGGGATGAATCTAATGTTAAGCAGCCATGGCTCCTAGCTTTCTGAGCTAAGGTAACGATTTTCTACTCACCACTATAGAGACTATTTCCTTGATCCTAAAATAGCCTGTCTGGTTCCAAACAGTCTCCTACCACAGACCATTTAGAAATCAATATTTGAAAGCAATGCAGGTTGTACAGGAATTAACAAGGCCTCCTGGGTCATTGGACATTTTACAGAAATTAGGAACCAAGAAAGTGTAATGCAACATGCCATCTTAGGGCTCTAGTCTTTAAGGGGACCTGTAACTGCTGCCCCTGGGCATTTACTATGTTGAACAAAAGCATAGGCACAAATACATGGAATGAAAACTGCAGCCATATTCCACTTGGCCTATTCTGTGCCAGAGTACGAAGCTGTACCAGGATGTACCAAGCAGGACTACAATGGGCTTACTGTGTTGTAGCATGTGGACTATGTGCCGCACAGAAACTTTCTACATTCATTATTAATGAGCTAACCGTATATATGTAGAGACAGTGGGGAGCTGCTGGTTTTAGAAGGATAAGAATTAGAAAAGATATTAAACTGACAAGATTCCACTAATCTAGGATCAAACATTAAATCTCTCATTTGGGCATTCCATAGTCCAGGTAGAGGTGCATTTCATGTTTTTAGCTGTGATTACTGGCATGGCTCATTTAATAGTAAGATAAACAGAAGAAATAAAGGTGTGCAGCATTACATGGCCATTTCAGTCATTTTTTACACCTCTTCAAAAACATTAATGCAAAGGGCTGTGAGAGCCATTTCTGCTCTTAGATTTCATTTGAACATTAAAGTACAGACTGAAGGATGCACAGTATAACATTATATCACCATTTATGTTATGTTTCTGGATATTTGTTAAGCAATACGTGTTTATAATATTGAGGTCCATGGAACATTAACACTATGTTGGAATTTTATGATCAGATTTATTTTAAGCATTTTTTTGAGGTGGGTTATATTTTAGCAGTACTGATAGTAGCAAGAGACAGGGTCCATCCAGTGGAAACACAGACTTGGCCGGACACTTATCAATAAGCTGCTTCCTTCGGACAGGGCCGGCAGTACATACAGGGTCATGGGGTTATATAATTAAGGCCCAAAGTCATTGTCAAATCCAGCCATTAAAATACTTTGCCGGGATAAAAAGCACTGTATCATCCTGCAGTCTGTAGCATCCTGAGGCTACAATCCTCCATGGCCCACATTAATGCTGATAATAGGATTATACTGCAAGTTTCCACCAAGGAATGTGAAGCAGATTTCACACACACACACACACACACACAGTCTGCCATTAACATGTCTGCACAGACCCACTTATTATACGGACATCCTGAGAGCCTAACCTGAATAAAAACACACGGATTGTGCACATATGAAATATGAGGATTTAGTAATTGGAATAAACACGTTAGGACAGCCCTGGACAAGGAAACATACAAGATGTTGTCTAGTGAACCTTTACAATGTCCGGCAGTAAATAAAATGAGCAGTGATAGCAGATGGGGTGAATGGGAGCAGCGGCTTCACACTGACAGACAGAGGGCATGCAACATTGCACCATCACATCACAGTATGCACAGCTACACACACCATGGCAAGAAGCGTAGCAGGGGATGTGAAATAAAGGGGAGTGTGGGCACAGGAGTGGGTACCTTCCGGGTTGTCGGTGCCTGTCTCATTTTCACACAAGGACAAGGTAAGAAAAGGAGCGCAGGAGAGAGAGAGAGAGAGGGTTAAAAGACAAAATCCCAAGACTGCAGCTTGTATGCCCGGCTTCCCAGAATGACTTGCAAATGGCCGCAGTCCATCGGCTTTGGAAACGCAGGCTATGCTTGCCACAGTCTGCCTGTGCGTTGCATGTCCATATCTACGCCAGGATCCTGGAAGATGTAATGACACAGTCCCCCCAATCTGCTCTCTAACCACCGCCCCGTGCACAGATTACATCATCAATCAGTACAAGCCTGCTTCTATCTCCACTCTCCGGCTCCCAGCTCCCCGGCAGACCTTCCACCACTTAATGGCTTGTGTGCTTTTCCTTCAAAGCAAGGGGAGGAGCAGGAGATTACCTAGCAACGAACCCGCCTCAGCCTGAAAGGGACCAGCACCCTTTCAATGCCAGACAGCCCAGGATACATGAGAAGAGCATGAGAGAGATGTACAAAGTAAAACACTATACATTGTAATACACTGTATCACTAACCGTGGTTACATTCTGTAGCTTGTAAAACACTGTATCACTAACCGTGGATGCACTCTGTAGCTTGTAAAACACTGTATCACTAACAGCAGCTGCACCCTATACATTGTAATACACTGTATCACTAACCGTGGCTGCACTCTGTACATTGTAATAAACTGTATCACTAGCCGTGGATGCACTCTGTACCTTATAATACATTGTATCACTAACTGTGGTTACACTCTATACATTGTAATAAACCGTATCACTAACACCGGCTGCACTCTATACATTGTAATACACTGTATCACTAACAGCGGCTGCACTCTATACATTGTAATACACCATGTCACTAATACCGGCTGCACTCTATACATTGTAATACACCATGTCACTAATACCGGCTGCACTCTATACATTGTAATACACTGTATCACTAACACCGGCTGCACTCTATACATTGTAATACACTGTATCACTAACAGCGGCTGCACGCTATACATTGTAATACACCATGTCACTAATACCGGCTGCACTCTATACATTGTAATACACTATATCACTAATACCGGCTGCACTCTATACATTGTAATACACTATATCACTAATACCGGCTGCACTCTATACATTGTAATACACTATATCACTAATACCGTCTGCACTCTATACATTGTAATACACCGTGTCACTATTACCGGCTGCACTCTATACATTGTAATATACTGTATCACTAACAGCGGCTGCACCCTATACATTGTAATACACTGTATCACTAACAGCGACTGCACTCTATACATTGTAATACACCGTATCACTAACCGTGGCTGCACTCTATACATTGTAATACACCGTATCACTAACAGCGGCTGCACTCTATACATTGTAATACACCATGTCACTAATACCGGCTGCACTCTATACATTGTAATACACTGAATAACTAACACCGGCTGCACTCTATACATTGTAATACACTGTGTCACTAATACCGGCTGCACTCTATACATTGTAATACACCATGTCACTAATACCGGCTGCACTCTATACATTGTAATACACCATGTCACTAATACCGGCTGCACTCTATACATTGTAATACACTGTATCACTAACACCGGCTGCACTCTATACATTGTAATACACTGTATCACTAACACCGGCTGCACTCTATACATTGTAATACACTGAATAACTAACACCGGCTGCACTCTATACATTGTAATACACTATCACTAACACCGGCTGCACTCTATACATTGTAATACACTGTATCACTAATACCGGCTGCACTCTGTACATTGTAATACACTGTATCACTAATACCGCCTGCACTCTATACATTGTAATACACCATGTCACTAATACCGGCTGCACTCTATACATTGTAATACACTGAATAACTAACACCGGCTGCACTCTATACATTGTAATACACTATCACTAACACCGGCTGCACTCTATACATTGTAATACACTGTATCACTAATACCGGCTGCACTCTGTACATTGTAATACACTATCACTAACACCGGCTGCACTCTACACATTGTAATACACCATGTCACTAATACCGGCTGCACTCTATACATTGTAATACACTGAATAACTAACACCGGCTGCACTCTATACATTGTAATACACCATGTCACTAATACCGGCTGCACTCTATACATTGTAATACACTGAATAACTAACACCGGCTGCACTCTATACATTGTAATACACTATCACTAACACCGGCTGCACTCTATACATTGTAATACACTGTATCACTAATACCGGCTGCACTCTGTACATTGTAATACACTATCACTAACACCGGCTGCACTCTACACATTGTAATACACCATGTCACTAATACCGGCTGCACTCTATACATTGTAATACACTGAATAACTAACACCGGCTGCACTCTATACATTGTAATACACCATGTCACTAATACCGGCTGCACTCTATACATTGTAATACACTGAATAACTAACACCGGCTGCACTCTATACATTGTAATACACCATGTCACTAATACCAGCTGCACTCTGTACATTGTAATACACTGTATCACTAATACCGCCTGCACTCTATACATTGTAATACACTATCACTAACACCGGCTGCACTCTACACATTGTAATACACTATCACTAACACCGGCTGCACTCTATACATTGTAATACACCATGTCACTAATACCGTCTGCACTCTATACATTGTAATACACTATATCACTAATACCGGCTGCACTCTATACATTGTAATACACTATATCACTAATACCGGCTGCACTCTATACATTGTAATACACTATATCACTAATACCGTCTGCACTCTATACATTGTAATACACCGTGTCACTATTACCGGCTGCACTCTATACATTGTAATATACTGTATCACTAACACCGGCTGCACCCTATACATTGTAATACACTGTATCACTAACAGCGGCTGCACTCTATACATTGTAATACACCGTATCACTAACCGTGGCTGCACTCTATACATTGTAATACACCGTATCACTAACAGCGGCTGCACTCTATACATTGTAATACACCATGTCACTAATACCGGCTGCACTCTATACATTGTAATACACTGAATAACTAACACCGGCTGCACTCTATACATTGTAATACACTGTCACTAATACCGGCTGCACTCTGTAAATTGTAATACACTATATCACCAATACCAGCTGCACTCTATACATTGTAATACACCGTGTCACTAACACCGGCTGCACTCTATACATTGTAATACACTATATCACTAATACCGGCTGCACTCTATACATTGTAATACACCGTATCACCAACAGCGGCTGCACTCTATACATTGTAATACACCGTATCACTAACAGCGGCTGCACTCTATACATTGTAATACACTATATCACTAACACCGGCTGCACTCTATACATTGTAATACACTGTATCACTAACACCGGCTGCACTCTATACATTGTAATACACCATGTCACTAATACCGGCTGCACTCTATACATTGTAATACACTGAATAACTAACACCGGCTGCACTCTATACATTGTAATACACTGTGTCACTAATACCGGCTGCACTCTGTACATTGTAATACACTATATCACCAATACCGGCTGCACTCTATACATTGTAATACACCGTGTCACTAACACCGGCTGCACTCTATACATTGTAATACACTGTATCACTAACACCGGCTGCACTCTACACATTGTAATACACTATCACTAACACCGGCTGCACTCTATACATTGTAATACACTGAATAACTAACACCGGCTGCACTCTATACATTGTAATACACTGTATCACTAATACCGGCTGCACTCTATACATTGTAATACACTGTATCACTAACACCGCCTGCACTCTATACATTGTAATACACTGAATAACTAACACCGGCTGCACTCTATACATTGTAATACACTATCACTAACACCGGCTGCACTCTACACATTGTAATACACCATGTCACTAATACCGGCTGCACTCTATACATTGTAATACACTGAATAACTAACACCGGCTGCACTCTAGACATTGTAATACACCATGTCACTAATACCGGCTGCACTCTATACATTGTAATACACTGAATAACTAACACCGGCTGCACTCTATACATTGTAATACACTATCACTAACACCGGCTGCACTCTATACATTGTAATACACTGTATCACTAATACCGGCTGCACTCTGTACATTGTAATACACTATCACTAACACCGGCTGCACTCTACACATTGTAATACACTATCACTAACACCGGCTGCACTCTATACGTTGTAATACACTATATCACTAATACCAGCTTAATGAAGCAGTGCTGGTGTATAGATCATGCCCCTGCAGTCTCACTGCAATTTAGGAGTTAAATTACTTTTGTTTCTGTATATGCAGCACAAGCCACACCTCCCCTGGCTGTGATGGACACAGCCTGCAAGAAACCAAAATGGTTTCATTTTCAATCCCATGTTACTTATTTTAAATGTTTTTATCGTCTGCTCTGTAAATTGAAGTTTTGTTACATACAGGAGACCCCTGAAGGGACTAGCAAACTATTAACAGAGCAGGAGATAATAAATGCTAAATTAAATAGAGTTTGCAATGCAGGAAGTGTAAACATTAGATCTCTCTTTACAGGAAGGCAGAGCAAGTCACATGCAGGGAGGTGTTACTAGGGGTGCATAAACAACGTTATCTAACACCTAAATGGCAGAGAATTGAGCCGTAAGACTGAAGGGGCATAAACCAAAACAGCATTATTAACAAAGTTTTTTTTTATTACGATAGTGAAATTTTAATAAATAGTTCTTAAATGTTCTAAAGGTGTTGGCATTTATCTACCTAAATGCTGCCATTTTTACTGAAATATTCAGGTTTGGCAATTAAATGTAGAGTGGCAGACAAGGGAAGTGGCACAGACTAACAACACTTATGGTGGATGATTGATAAATCCATTGTGTCGTCATACATTCAAAAGCATAGACTGGGTGCAAAAGCAACAAAATAAAACAAATTAAATGTAATCGGTTTATTAAACAGATTTAATAAATTGTGCCATAACAAAAAAAAAAAAAAGGCTACAATACATAAATGGGGTTTCATTCCATGCATTGACACCCTCTCATTTATTTTATTTTTTTATCTTTTTTTCACAATTTACAATTGGCCGATAAATGTTTTCATTTTCAACAACACAGTAAAATTAAAACAAACTATATATAAACAAAAAAAACATCAATAATGTATACTTTGATATGAAAAAGAAAAGCATCCGAAATAACAGCTTATGTAATTAATTTCATCAATGCCAAAAGTTCTTTATTTTTCACCTCCTAATTAATTACCTTGATTACCTATTTCCAGTTATCTCCACTAGACACCCTCTCATTTATGAAAATCACAAAAACATAAACATCCCCTTCTAAATGTTAGTAAAACAATGACATCATCACTACAAGAGTGAAACTCATCCCCTCCATCAGCAAAATAGACACCATGCTTCCCCCATTAGCTAAACTAACGCGTCCTATGGAGGTTCCTTTTGTACCCTATATCAAACACCCACTAAGTCTCTACCTTGATCAGTAGCGCACAGTGTTACTAAGAGATATGCAGCTGTAGCTTTAAATCCGTGTCTTCTCCCTGCCACGGTGTTGCAGGGTTAAATTACTGCCATGCAGGCTGGGAATTAGCCCTGGAGACAAGGGGCAGATGGCTGCGTGTTGGTCCCTGCAGATCAGACGCAGCTAACATGACACAAACATAAGCACGGCCAGAAACGAGCATCATGAACAGAGAGCTGGGTTACAGATCAGCCCCTCCGACAGGTACTACTTTTATTACAAATCTTTCACTTCTAACAAGGCTGGGATAGCAGAATGGGAGTTGTATTTAGGAATGTTCCATGTGAAAATCACCCTGTTCTAGAAAAACTGAAAGTAAAATAATCAGCAGCTGAAATGTCTGTATGCAGCACCTCCACCTTTAGCTCTAATGGCTATGAATGCTTATTGTTAGAAATAGCAATTTAAATCCGTTAAATGAACTGCTCTACCCCCTACGACTCCTATTTTTATATCCGGCAAGTCATGCGGATTGTAACAACCTTTAACATTATGGGGAGAAGATTAATGCAAAAAAAAAAAACCAAAAAACCTTGCAAATGTTAGCCGATCGTTAGATCACTTTAATATAATAATTATTAGTAATAGTATTATTTACTAACAGAGCACCAAAACATTTCCCAAACTGGAAATTATAGGAAACTGTCTGACATTTTAGGCAAAAATAGTTTCAATGAAAAGTTCTCCTGCTCTGTGATTTTAACCCAGAATTTAGCAATGGATGTCAGCTCCCAGTTTGGTGAATAGTCCTGGCACAGGATTTAGTAAGAAAGCTAAGCCAGCCATTCAGAGTAGATTCGTAGAGTCCTGCTTGCAGGTTTAGAATGTAACAGTGTGCACAAAAACTCCATCTGTGAGCACAGTCACTGGAACTCTATAGAGCCCATGCAGATATCATTCAGGCCATATATATGGAATAAAATAGAGATATTCATAATCAGGCATTTACTAGATTGCTATTTACCAACACTGAAAGCAGCTTATTAGCCGGACTGGAAAGGCAGCATTAGCTCATTTGTAAACTCGCCTCAAAGTCTTCACTCCTGCTGCCCCTTCGCATTGCCCATGAACTTATATTAGAAACCATTAACTGTTTATTAATGGTTTAACCCCAAAAGGTAAAGCGGTGCCCAAGACCACCTCGTCTTGTGTCACTCTACCCTAACAATAACCAGCGGTTATGTGATCATTCTACGGTTGTAGAAAAGCGTGACGTACAAGCTCAATCCATTTTCATAGTAGAGAGCAGGTAGAAGGATTGATGCCTTATCGTCCACTTTTCTTTATTTATTGCATTATACACCAAGGACATCACTGTCCAGACAGCAAAAGTACCAATCTCTTAGGAACATAAATGAAGGGGTTACTCCAGCCACCATAACCACTTCTGCTTTAAGAAGTGGTCATGGTGGAAGGAGTCTAAGTACAGTGTTTCAGCTTTAAACGCTGCATATCCAGAGATATTTGCAGTTGTGTGTCAGGGACTAGTTGCACCCGCGGCACACATGACTGTTCCCGGGTTGACTAATGTCAATTCTGTGCAAAATGTACGTCTCTCATTAGCGCACTGACGACTGAATCCCTCTCCTGCTTCCCCATAGCCTCTGGTTTTTGTTTTTATTTTGCATATATTCCTTCCCCTTACTGGCTCAGAGCACACACATGCACTCTGAGCCTGTTAAACGGTCCAATCAAATGCTTGGACGATGGCTGCTGTGATGTCAGACAGGGAGTGAAGCGCAGCACCAGGACTTTTACCCAGCGCTGGATTCAGCCAAGTTATAGCTTCCTTTTTTTAAAAACTTATTTTAGAGTTTATGGGGTAGGGGACCAATAGGGCATTAGGACTTAAATAAATGAAATAATAGAGGCAAAAAAGTTTGGAGCAATCCTATTATTACAAAGAGTACATCCAAAATGCTCCACAAATTCTATGTATTTTAATTGATTTTGAGATTTGTAAGCTCATTTGCCCAGAATCCTCACCATTTTCCTGTAGCACTTTGTAAATATCTCATTTATTGTAAAATTTCCCCCCTTTATAACATTGTAAGTTGCTGCAGAATACGTTGGCGCTATATAACTGCCAAGAATAATGTTAATAATTTGAATAAACAGGTGTGTAGTATAAATTGGCTGGGAATGGTCAGATCTGTCCATAGAAAGAGGAGAACAGATAATGCACAGCTAATCATTGCCTGAAAATCCTCCAGCTGGCAGATGGTAACACGATGCTTTAAAGGTCAATGCGCCTTATTGTGGCCATCTGCCACCAGGATAACAGCAAGACTAACACGGGGTGTCATAATCCACGTCTAACGCACACAGCATGGGATTCATCAGGGACCAGCAGCAAAGGACTTGGACTGATAAGACCCGATAAGAGAATAAAAAGACTGAGAATCCATATTTACATAGCTGAAAAGAGACATGTGTCCATCAAGTTCAGTCTTAGATTTTGGAAGGCCTGGCAGGGAGGCACCAAGAGAATAACAGGACGGGGACAGGACAAAGACAACTAGACTCAGAAATAGGACCAGTCATGGGGAGACAGATTAGGACACTCAATAGACACAAAACAGTCAGTGATGATGTGGAATGAGGCACATGTGGAGGGAAATGGGGAATTGAAACACGTAGAGGGGCTGGGGGTAAGGAATTGAGACGCGTGGAGGGGCTGGGGGTAAGGATTTGAGACGCGTGGAGGGGCTGGGGGTAAGGATTTGAGACGCGTGGAGGGGCTGGGGGTAAGGATTTGAGACGCGTGGAGGGGCTGGGGGTAAGGATTTGAGACGCGTGGAGGGGCTGGGGGTAAGGATTTGAGACGCGTGGAGGGGCTGGGGGTAAGGATTTGAGACGCGTGGAGGGGCTGGGGGTAAGGATTTGAGACGCGTGGAGGGGCTGGGGGTAAGGATTTGAGACGCGTGGAGGGGCTGGGGGTAAGGATTTGAGACGCGTGGAGGGGCTGGGGGTAAGGATTTGAGACGCGTGGAGGGGCTGGGGGTAAGGATTTGAGACGCGTGGAGGGGCTGGGGTAAGGATTTGAAACGCGTGGAGGGGCTGGGGGTAAGGATTTGAGACGCGTGGAGGGGCTGGGGGTAAGGATTTGAGACGCGTGGAGGGGCTGGGGGTAAGGATTTGAGACGCGTGGAGGGGCTGGGGGTAAGGATTTGAGACGCGTGGAGGGGCTGGGGGTAAGGATTTGAGACGCGTGGAGGGGCTGGGGGTAAGGATTTGAGACGCGTGGAGGGGCTGGGGGTAAGGATTTGAGACGCGTGGAGGGGCTGGGGGTAAGGATTTGAGACGCGTGGAGGGGCTGGGGGTAAGGATTTGAGACGCGTGGAGGGGCTGGGGGTAAGGATTTGAGACGCGTGGAGGGGCTGGGGGTAAGGATTTGAGACGCGTGGAGGGGCTGGGGGTAAGGATTTGAGACGCGTGGAGGGGCCGTGGGGGGAATGAGACGCGTGGAGGGGCCGGGGGGGAATGAGACACGTGGAGGGGCCGTGGGGGGAATGAGACGCGTGGAGGGGCCGTGGGGGGAATGAGACGCGTGGAGGGGCCGTGGGGGGAATGAGACGCGTGGAGGGGCCGTGGGGGGAATGAGACGCGTGGAGGGGCCGTGGGGGGAATGAGACACGTGGAGGGGCCGTGGGGGGAATGAGACACGTGGAGGGGCCGTGGGGGGAATGAGACACGTGGAGGGGCCGTGGGGGGAATGAGACACGTGGAGGGGCCGTGGGGGGAATGAGACACGTGGAGGGGCCGTGGGGGGAATGAGACACGTGGAGGGGCCGTGGGGGGAATGAGACACGTGGAGGGGCCGTGGGGGGAATGAGACACGTGGAGGGGCCGTGGGGGGAATGAGACACGTGGAGGGGCCGTGGGGGGAATGAGACACGTGGAGGGGCCGTGGGGGGAATGAGACACGTGGAGGGGCCGTGGGGGGAATGAGACACGTGGAGGGGCCGTGGGGGGAATGAGACACGTGGAGGGGCCGTGGGGGGAATGAGACACGTGGAGGGGCCGTGGGGGGAATGAGACACGTGGAGGGGCCGTGGGGGGAATGAGACACGTGGAGGGGCCGTGGGGGGAATGAGACACGTGGAGGGGCCGTGGGGGGAATGAGACACGTGGAGGGGCCGTGGGGGGAATGAGACACGTGGAGGGGCCGTGGGGGAATGAGACACGTGGAGGGGCCGTGGGGGGAATGAGACACGTGGAGGGGCCGTGGGGGGAATGAGACACGTGGAGGGGCCGTGGGGGGAATGAGACACGTGGAGGGGCCGTGGGGGAATGAGACACGTGGAGGGGCCGTGGGGGGAATGAGACACGTGGAGGGGCCGTGGGGGGAATGAGACACGTGGAGGGGCCGTGGGGGGAATGAGACACGTGGAGGGGCCGTGGGGGGAATGAGACACGTGGAGGGGCCGTGGGGGGAATGAGACACGTGGAGGGGCCGTGGGGGGAATGAGACACGTGGAGGGGCCGTGGGGGGAATGAGACACGTGGAGGGGCCGTGGGGGGAATGAGACACGTGGAGGGGCCGTGGGGGGAATGAGACACGTGGAGGGGCCGTGGGGGGAATGAGACACGTGGAGGGGCCGTGGGGGGAATGAGACACGTGGAGGGGCCGTGGGGGGAATGAGACACGTGGAGGGGCCGTGGGGGGAATGAGACACGTGGAGGGGCCGTGGGGGGAATGAGACACGTGGAGGGGCCGTGGGGGGAATGAGACACGTGGAGGGGCCGTGGGGGGAATGAGACACGTGGAGGGGCCGTGGGGGGAATGAGACACGTGGAGGGGCCGTGGGGGGAATGAGACACGTGGAGGGGCCGTGGGGGGAATGAGACACGTGGAGGGGCCGTGGGGGGAATGAGACACGTGGAGGGGCCGTGGGGGGAATGAGACACGTGGAGGGGCCGTGGGGGGAATGAGACACGTGGAGGGGCCGTGGGGGGAATGAGACACGTGGAGGGGCCGTGGGGGGGAATGAGACACGTGGAGGGGCCGTGGGGGGGAATGAGACACGTGGAGGGGCCGTGGGGGGGAATGAGACACGTGGAGGGGCCGTGGGGGGGAATGAGACACGTGGAGGGGCCGTGGGGGGGAATGAGACACGTGGGGGGAATGAGACACGTGGGGGGAATGAGACACGTGGAGGGGCTGGAGGGGAATGAGATACGTGGAGGGGCTGGGAGAGGAAATGAGAAACGAGGAGGGGGTGTGGGGAGGAGATCCATGAGGGAGATGAGATACGACAGAGGGGCTGAGGGAGACAGAGGCAATCTGCTGGGGGGAAGAGATACACAAATAAGGCTGTGGAGAAAAAAAAAGAAAAACACAGAGAGGTGGGGAGGCAGTGGGGGCAAAGAACCATAGAGGAGTTGGGGAAGGGGCAAAAGAGACAGACAGGGCTGTGGGGGGGGGGGGGGAGACATCTAGAGAGGCTTGGAGACAGCGAGCCAGAGGGGCAAGGGGTTAAAGACACACAGAAAGATTGGGAAAGATAGAAAGACACACAGAGGTGATGAGAAGGGAAAAAGTAGGGGACAAGAAAGACAAAAGGGATAAGAAATTCTACAGGGTGGATTAAGGAAAACACGGGAGAAGATGCATGTGTGTGGGGACTGGTGGGGGTGGTAATATTTATTGTTGCCTGTGTAGCAAAAATCCTTGCACCGGCCCTGACTGTAACCACAAATGCAAACATATATTAAAGCATGAATACAAGACAGGTTAATTTGCTATTACACGGTGATAGTTTATTCCCATGAAATAGACCAAAGAAAAGCAGGTTATATTTTGGAGGGAGGGTTATTCCAGTGTGTGCCATAAAGCATTATATGTTGGAAGCCAGCATGTCACAAACATTAAAATCCATTTGCAAAAAGCTACATTTTTCTTCTTGCTTAATTAGGACTGTGCAACAATATAGTGCGTTCTAGGAGAAGGATACGTCCCACAGGAAGAAACATGATCCGCGATGAGTAAGTGTTTGTATTGTTCATTAACTCTTTTGCCACCAGAGTGATTGCCAGTTTCTTGTTCATGTGACATCTTCCACTCACAAAAAGACTAACTTGGTTCTTTACTAAAGTGAGAATTGTTGGGAGTAAATTTCAATTGGATGGTCAAAGTGGCCAAGCTGGAAGTATAGCGGTCTGAGGGAAATTTTGCAGCTCGGTTATTTTGAACTTAAATTTGAAATTCACTATGAATTCCTGACCATTCTCAATAGTGACAGCATAGACCTATGAGAGTCAATACAAGCTGTGTCGGAAACAAGTATCAAACACAGAAATGTATTATTCTATGATTTGTGCAGTAAGTGATAAATCTGTGCATACTTGGTATCTGTAATCAGCACACAGGGCATGTTGACAACAACAGCGACAGCAACCCTCAGGTCCTCCCCCCCAGCATTTCCTATGGGACATCCCTGACTCTCCAGTGAGAGGGAGTGACATCATTGAGGTTGAATCTGGTGCAGGGAGAACTTGGCCTCAGCATGGGATCTCAGGCAACTTTATTAATTTTTCTTTCTTTTCTTGTGTAAAAAAAGAAATTGTGATATTGGTGTTTGACCATAGGTGATAGTACAAAGCACAAAAATTGACTTGCCATTCAGTGTTACGGTCTCTCCATAGCTGTGCTGGGCAAGGTAGCGGACATCAACTGAGAGCTAATGTGGTCGTTCCCTCCAACACATCAAACAGAACAGTTCCAGCTTCTTCAGTAAAATCAATACCATTAAAAGGCAGTAACATATTCAGCTAGGCACCAACACGGAGTATTTTCCATAAAACAGCCACAAATCTGTGGGTTTCATATAAAAGAGCTATACTGTGGATGTTGTGATTGATGTTATTATGTATATTATGAGATTTGGAGTCACCATTTATGGCCGTCCCCATGTCCTCCATATCCACTCATTCCATCTCCCCAGCAGCAGAACGTGAGTCACATATTATAAGGGCTTCACATAAATTCATAGGTATGATTAAACAACCAAGCTAAACATGCTGAGCCAGGAATTACCACAAGGTCAGTTGACCTGAGCAGGTCTAGATTAGATCAATAGCCCTGCGGCCTGCAATTATGCTTAATATATGGCTTATCTATTAAACCACAGAAGAGCACTCATTTCAGTAAAATGTCCATTCCTCCAACACCTCATGCAGGAGGCTACATGAAGCCATATATCCAATCAGCCTGGCTTCATTCCCAAGGGTTCAGTAACCATAGTAAAGAGTAACGTGGTGTTCCAGTTACCTGACGGAAGGTAGTCTACCTTATTGAGAATACTGCTGCTGGCTGGCTCTGGAGGAAACTGCTCTGATACGGATGCATATTAAAGAGCAGCACTCTTAGAACTCTACAAGAGGGACAATCTAAAGCTTCAATAGATATGTCTCCAGCCCAGTATTTTATCATGTCTCTGGCACAGCACAATGGTTCTTTCCTGGCACAATTTTCCCATCCCCTAAGTTATCAACCCTTTCAAACATTAGATAGAAGAGTTAGAAATGCATTGCTGATAAAAGGGTGGCTGGTTTTCTATGAATAAAGGGCAATTGACCTAACAAACAATTAACATTGTGTAAATACTGTGTTTAGTAGATTATATATATATATATATATATATATGGCTTGGCCTGTAATTGTGGGAGGGACTACTATTCCTATTTAAACCCAGTGAGCCCCTGCTAACCTGTCGTCAATGATCTTGGAAGTTCCCCTCCCACCGCACCCTTTACTATTCTCATATCACCTAGGTGGGCCCTCTTTTACAGGTCTAACCTCACGTCAGTTTCAGCACACCTCAACTGACTTTGCGCTTAGTAAATTTTCTTCATATCATACCATACGTTCCTCTAAATGTGCCGTCCACACACACGCATATATATATATATATATATATATATTCATCCCCCCCCCCCCCCTCTCCAACTGGAAATATACAATGTTCAATGTAAAAATCGCAATAAAAATGAATAATGATGAATATTTCCCAGCAAGCTTTGCACACATAACATATATGCCAAACAGCCATAGGTTTCTGACCACCAGATTAGGGATATGCTGTGAGATGTATCAGCCCGGATTAATAACCAATATAGAACACGTCACAACACGTTACAGAAGCAATATTAGGATAATGCATTTCAACACATTGATCTAAGAAGAGTGGATATTGATCTCATTCCTGTCTATTCCCAAATAACATGATCTGAATCAACTATAGACATCTCTTACCAATAGCGGTCACGCTTCCATTTAACATTGCGGGGATCACTGAACACAGAGGCTGACAAACTGGATTATGAAGAGAGGCTTAACATGTGCATTTATTTTATAAAGATATTTTATGATATGTGTAGCACCTTCTTCAGCTAGAAGTCTGATGTGAGCAATCTCACTAGTAACATAAATTGTGGTAACTGGGAGCACCAGACCGTATGCTTTTTTAGCAGACTGCAACTTAGGTAACTAAAAATAAGTTAAAAGTAAATGCAGCTATTCTGCCTGTGTGTTCCAGTGACACTGAGCCCACGGTATACATAATGCTATAGGCTACACTTTTTCGGGCAAAAAAAAAAAAAAAAGAAATACCCCAAAAAGGAGAAATACCCCAAAAAGGATTGATTCTGTCAGTATGTATCATGGAAAGGCAAGAGGGACGGCATGACATATTGCACATATTTTTATGGTTATTAAATGTAATTCGGCCCCCATTTTATTGTTCTACACACCATGGACACTAGATAAATTACATTTCTGCACAACGTACACTCCACCTTAGCGCTGAATTACATGCAATGAGCGGGCGTGCAGAGGTGTAATAGTGGGGGAAAAAGGACATTTGGCATATTGGGAGCAATGGGGATCTCATGCTCATGGTGAGAACATTAGGGGCGCAGCCACACAAGCACTGCAGATATAGAGAAACAGGCTCCACCTTTTTAGGCTTTACTCCACGCTGCATGAACAAAAGGCAAATGTGAGAAAGGTTAGAAGCCAAATGGCTCAGTTAATCAGTGAGAAGGCAAGTTATTTGGAGGAATAAGACATGTTAAACGCACGGTTTGGGGATTAGGAGGACAGATAAACATGAGACTCACAGGACACAGTCACGTAAAAATCTGGGCTGTATCCCAGATCGCGTGGTAACCTGATTTATGAATATGATGTAAAACATTTTACAATGAAACCGTTTAACATTAAGTTCAGGAAAGATAGACTGTAGGATCTGCGTACTGCGATACAGCCAGCATTGGAGTCTTCTCTGACAAATCCTAGCCAGACATACTTCAGACAAAATATAAGTAGGGAGCTCTCTATTAAATGTGTTTCAGACAACGTATGAACTGTACATGTTGCAGGGCTTGTCATCTTTCTCAGCTAGGCATACCTGGGAGTTCCTAACAGTGCCTAACCCAATCAGTTTTAGTCATGTTGCTTTATCCTGCTGTGTATTTCCCATGATCACTAAAGACACCTTTAAACTTAATATTTAAAATGTACATCCATCCTTCCAAATATATGACAAATCATCGTGAGATGATCCACTGAAACCCACTGCATCAATAGTATAAACTATCTAAAGCTACATCAAACCTCACAGAGAACGGACACACTTTCGGAAAGCTGTCTCTTACCGATGTCTTACACTCCCAAATACACAGACACATCTGGGAAATATGCAAAATCCCACACTCCAATCTGTGCCAGAGTCCTTAAATAGTGCAAATGACCATTCAAATTCTATGTATTTATCCAGGACTAATGCAAGGAGAGAACAAACATGAACCAAGACAATGCGCTTTCTACCAGACCAAGTAAATAGAATTATTCAGCAACAGCGTCACATTCATGCGCTTTGCTTGTTAAGATTACAAAGTGGGAGCTCTTTAAATTAATTAACCCGTACAGTATGAAATTCAGCCACTATAAACTATAGCATAGTCTTAACCATTTACAATGTCTCCCTCTAGTGGTACCAATGCACAAAGCAGGTTGCTTAGAAAGGAAACCTGCAAAGGTCATTGTCTGAGTAACAGACCATGTAAAAGTAGCGCTCTAAGTACCATAACCACTAAAAACCCTCTGTAGTGGTTATGGTGCCTGAAGTCTCCTAGTAGGGGGTCAAACATGGAACATTTACCTGGGTGCCATGGGTCATGTACTGACTTATGATACTTTTCAGTCATTCATTTGAGTGTAACACAAAACGAACCTAACTATGGTGGGAATTAGTTATCTCCCCGATGTTTAGGGCATCTTAACACAGGAAGAGATATGAGTGCCTAGGGGGACCAAGGTAAGTGTCAACTAGTTCCCAAACTGTTTGACCCTTTAACAATGGGATAGCACTATGGGACCCCTGGCAGTAAAACCACTGCTGGGGGTTTGAGTGACCCTTTTAATAAAACTGGGTGAGGTATAGATGAGAGCTATAGATGAAAAGCAGATGCATTTAATATTGATCTGTAGTTGGATAGAACAAGATAGACAGCTATATGAATAGGTCTGTGGTAATATTGTAAAATAAAGAACACTTACATATAAACATAAATTAACCTTGATATTTCAGGAAACGTTTCATATCGCTGCTCTGATCAATTTCATAATTTAACTCTTTCACTACAAAAATTATTTAAAACAAAAAAGATAAAAGAATACAGGCTTTTTGTATTCTGGAAAGTAATCTGTAAATCTATTATTCAAGTCTGTACACATAGAAAGCACATTATTTAATGACAACAAAAACAAGAACTCATTTATGGAAATCTGCTAAACTGACAGGGAAAAAAAGCCTCAAATGATGCACAGCATAATAGTGTCAAGAACCAGAGTAAGCTATCAATTGCTAATATCACGTTCTGAAAATGGTGAGAAGCAACATGTATAGAAGCTTTTTATTCCTTATTTATAGATTTAGTAATACACAGAATAATAGGGGCTGGAGGGTTTAAAGTAAACTCGCATATTGTATTCAGAATAATTATATTCATAACCTTTATGGGTTTAATTTTGTAATAAAATAATCACACAACTAAATAATCCTTCCCAGTTTCTAGCTAACCTTATTGAACCATGCGCAGGAACAAGAATGTACATTCACAAACCCACAACATTAGCAAGGGCATCACAAAAATGCACTCCGACGCTTTCACGGTTTCAAATGGAGTAGGATCTTGGCAAATAAGCAGAGCTTCTCATCACAGAACTAAAGATGGCACTTCCCAAAGAGCAAAGCTTAAGCCATTAGGCCAAGAGGTTTACTGAAGAGTTTATAATATACACACACATACGTACACACATACACATACACACACTCCATTACATGCACTCTTCTGTAATAACAAGTGATGACAGTTCTCCTTTAATAAGGGCAACACGTGCTGAGTGAGAGACAGTGACACAATATTAGACTGATAGTGAAGTGCTTACATTGTTCTGCAAAATGAACATTTTGCATAAATTTCATAAATATAAATAAAACCATAAAAAAACATATAAAATAAAGAAAACATGATAGTTCAGATGAAGACAAGTGACCTACAATGTTCTGCAGCAATGACTGTGCGACCATCCACAAATGCCATGACAATATTGCTCAGTTTATTGGTGGATTTTGCAAATCATCTTTGTAACAAGGGACTTTGTAACATTTGTATTACACACTGCACTTAAACACTTCTTCGGCATCACAAAACAAACATTAAAGGAACACTATAGTCACCAAAACATATTCAGCTTAATGAAGCAGTTTTGGTGTTTAGGTCATGCCTCTGACGTCTCAATGCTCAATTCAATGCCACTTAGGAGCCAAATCACTGGTTTCTGTTTATGCAGCCCTAGCCACATCTACCCTGACTGTGACTGACACAGCTACATGAAAAAAACTGGTTTCACTGTCAGTCAGATGTAACTAATGTTAAAGTTAGTATCTCCTGCCGTGTAAAATTAACTTAAATCACATATAGGAGGCTCCTGCAGGGTCTAGTATGCTATTAACGGAGCAGGAGATAAGAACATCGAAATTAAACAGATTTTGCAATAAAGGAAGGAAAAATGTTAGATGACTCTTTACAGGAAGTGTTTATGGAAGGCTGTGCACGTCACATACAGGGAGGTGTGACTAGTGTTGCATAAACAAAGTGATTTAACTTCGAAATGGCAGAGGATTGAGCAGTGAGGCTGCAGGTGCATGATCTATACACTAAAACGGCTTCATTAAGCCAAAGTTGTTTTAGTGACTATAGTGTCCCTTTAATATCAAACAGAAAAACTTTAGATATTAAATTCCAGGATTCTACTTTATTGAAAGGTTGGTAAGTGCCTGCATAGAAATTTAGATAAATCTGAAACATTAACACAAGTATACATCAACAAGATCAGCATTATACTGATAATTACATTGTGGTGTCTACCACATACGTGTGTAGCATAAGTCTCACACACTAGCACGTGACTGGCAAGGTTTCTATACCTGTAGACTCTCCTCAGGAGATAGGTGTCCGTTCAGTGCCTGTTCATTTAAAAGAGAGTCTCTAAAGAGTATTAAGGTTCTCTAGAACAGAACACCACACCTACATACCAAGTTAATGGCTACTGGGACTAATACACCCAGTTTAGTGCATCCAGTCTAGTCATGGTATTAACCAACACACTGCAGAATACTGGGTAATGTCAGGAATTTATAATAAAGTTTCATATTTTAGCATACAATAGTTAAACTGAAAAATTGCTTAATTTGAGATTTTAGTTCAGTCATTTTCTCCTAAAATTTGAAATGAACTCTTTAGTGAACATGTTGAGTAATCCGCAAAGTGAGAGGGCACTTTAAAACGAATACATTTCACATTAAGCGTTATGAAAAAACAATCTTAGAACAGGTGAACACACCTTGTAAATCAAGCTAGCTTGTTCACACTTTGCCCTGCTGTGAAACATTTCCTAAGAGGTGCCAGCATCATTGAGACAGTAACAGAAAGAAAGGCCTGCCACAGGGTAGAAAGGGCACCCACAGTGTTCAGGAGAACGTGGAATGGGGTTTAATAGACCAATTCTATATGAACACAGAAGTAGAAGAAACTGAACAAATTAAGTAAACCTACTGACTCCTTAATTAAAATCCCCTAACACGCACACACATTAACTCACCAGTTTACTGGTTTTGGGCGTCTCGGAGACATCTGCAAAAAGAAATTCAACATTACATTGAAATAACAGACTCTATCCATTAGGGACATAAATAAAAACGGACTATCCAACCAGGGCTATTCTGTAACTGCTCCCCTGCAGCGCTCTGTGTAAGCTTGCACATGCTTTTTTCTAATCGCAACATGTAAATACAAATTACTGATCTGAAAAATTCTCTGTCAGCTATACTGACAACTTTTTTGTATGAATTTTAATTTACTACAATTCAAAGTTTAGTAAATAGCCGTGAGAGTTGGAGTAACAGGGAGAGAGTTTAGAGGGACAGAAGAACTAGGAAGAGGTGAGAAGGAGGCTGATCTGACGGATACTGGAGGAAAGGACACAGTCTGCTGAACAAACTTACTTGGGCTAGAGTTGGGTTCAGTGTAATTACCTGCATGTTAAACAGGGTTAAGTCAATCATTTGCTTTGTCACTGGAGCAATAGTGGACTATAAAGCTGTATTGTATATCATTTGAGCAGATACCTGGCATTATATATAAACCGGATGGGCACACCCCATGAAATACAGATGCGGATATAGAGCAGGTATTGTAAAGGTTAAGGGCCGGATTATAACAGGTACGGTAATGGAACATTAGGAAGTAACTCGGCAATATTAAACATGGACTATATGGACAGTATTAAAGGTAATCGATTACTGAACATTCCCAACAATAATACAAAGTTCAGAATAAACAGGTCAAGGTGGTACCTCTCTTGAGGACTCTGGAGGCAGCCGGTTCAGGCGTTTCAGGGGACGTGGTGTCTGCTCCGTCATCCACAACCTGGATCTGGGAACAAAGCGTAAACACTAGGCTTTAGTAACTTCATAAAGCAGGGAAATAAACCAGATTACTGGCAGCTCTGTTCAGAATGCTTTGCACTATCCCAAACAGCACTGAATGGAATTCCTTCTGTTTTAAAATGGCGTGCACACGTCTGAATGCTGTAATATTTGAAGGAATACTATGCACTATAACCACTACAGCGTGCTGTACTCCAAACTCTCTGCAACGTGCAACAAGATGCAGGTTTTCCACAGTTGTCATTAGTAACGGCTCAGGGAAATTAAACTTGGAAACCACATCTAAACAAATTAGGTTTTGAACATAAAGACTTTGTCTTACATCTTTTGGATTGTATTGCTCTGGGATTTAAATAAATTCCAATGTAGTTAGTACAAGCATTTCATATAGTGACCGGGTGATGACAAAGTGGTTTTAAATGTCATCTCCGAGTGAAAGCTGTTTGATGAGCGAGGTCAGTCAGCAGAACATTAATACATACAGTTTACTGGTTATGATTACCAGTATAGTAAATATATTCACTCAGCATTGAACTGTGGCAAACTGACATGGGCATTGCCAAATAAATGCCAAAACAGCAGAAAAATGTAAACGAACTCGATGAATATTTTCAATGTGATTATTTTCTTATTTCCTTCATTTGGACAATTCACTCTTTACCTTAAAAGCACCATAGGGAGTTGTGAGAAAGGAGCCTAAATCTATAGAAGACAATTACAATTCTGTGAGAAGCTTAGAATATCATAATTTTACATCTGCAAAAACACTGAATAGGACATGTTCCAGAAAAAAAACCTAAAATAGCTCCCGAACCACATCGCATCCCAAGACTGCTTTCTTTTTCAACAAACATACAGTGTACATTTACTTCTGATCTATAATGCAGCATCTTCTTTTTTGCCAGTCCTCAACACACCATCACCCAGCTTTAATAAATTTAAAACATATTCTCCGCAATGCGCACTGCCTGTTCATGTCTTCCTTCCGATTAGAAACACTGCACTGGCCCCAATTACTCCTAAACTCTCTCTGCTCCCTCACCACCATAACCCTACTCCATGTACTACTTCTCTGGTTCAGGAAAACTCCCTGCTGTCATCCAATCCCCCTTATTCCTTCCAAGATCTTGCACACCACAGAACCCACACCCACCGACATTCGACCATTATCCGTCAAGACTTTCAAGAACTCAACTAAGCACACTAACTTACCGTTATTATCTCCTCCTTAGAGGTGAACTAACCAACCGGCTCTTCCCAGTGTGAATCCATCAGATTACTAGCATTTTCTATGCCCCTTGATGATTGTATAATGTATGCTTTAGGTTCTCATTGACAATTGGATAATGTAATTTATATGGCATTTCATATTTGTAGCACAAATATGCTTGTCAATTATTGTTTTGTAAGTAGTGTTAAGGAGGGAAGGAGAGAGGGAAGGAAGGAAAGAGAGGGATATATATGTATTTGTACTTATTTAAAATCTAGCAACATTACTGACACCTTAACAGTGTGACCTCTTTAAAAAACAAGGTGTGATCGAGCCCAGAGCTCTCAGCTCATTATTACAGGCCAAGGCTGAGGCTTGATGAATAATATGGAAGTAATCTTCTGCATTATCCAAATGGCTAAAAAAAAAATAAAAAAAATGACAATGCTCTATGTGCCAGCAAGTTTCTTTTTTTCCCTTTTCTCTAAATGCTTTAAAATAGCCACCACAATGGTTTATAATAGTGATGGTGCTTAGTGTGTCCCAACTCTGTTCAGATGCATATAAAGATGACTTAGCTAAGGCTGGGTAGTACAACACAGCCAATATATGATAACTTATCACTTAAAGAACCACTATAGGCACCCAGACTACTTCAGCTCAATAAAGTGCTCTGGGGGTCAGGTCCATCTAGGGTTAAACCCTGCAGCTGTAAAAGCAGTTTCAGAGAAACTGCTATGTTTACACTCGGGTTAATCCAGCCTCTAGCTGCTGTCTCATTGACAGCCGCTAGATGCACTTCCGTGCTTCTCACTGTGAAAAGCACAGCGAGAAGACGCTGACGTCGATAAGAAAGCATTCAGAAATGCTTTCCTATGGACTGATTGAATTGCGCGCGTGGTTCTTGCATTCGGCTGACGTCGGAAGAGGGAGAGTTCCCCAGCGCTGAGGGAGCCAGGCGCTGGAGAAAGGTAAGAGTTTAACCCCTTCAGCCCGGCGGGAGTGGGAACCTGAGGGTGGGGGGGACATAAAGACCCTATAGTGCCAGGAAAACAAGTTTGTGGCAGGGTGCATTATCCTGCTGGAAGAGGCCACTCCCATCATGGAACACCAAAGCCATGAACGTGTGTTTGTGGTCTGCGACAATCTCTAGGTAAGGGGTACGTGTCAAAGTTTTGTCTATAGAGCCTTTTTCAAGGGATTATAGTAAAAACAATGGGTCTTGGCTTAGTGGATCCGGTCATTACTCCAACGTATTATATGCAGATGTATTGTCAGTAGAGATGTCCCGAACAGTAAAATTTGACCCGGTACCTCACAGTCAGCTGACACATTCTGGGAGGGAGGGTCTGCTGCTGATTGGCTGGAATGTGTCAGCTGACTGTGAGGTACCGGGTCAAAGTTTACTCAATGATGACGTAATAGGGGGCGTACCAACACATTGCGCGTGTTCGCCACGAACGCAAACTTTTCATGTTCGCCAGCGAACTGTTCGGGACATCTCTAATTGTCAGTCCTTCCATGTAATAGTGTTATATACTGCCAGCTATACATTTTTAGTGCTGTGTTACTATCATATATTAGTCTTTACACATTCCAGTGTTGTGTTATTACCTTTTAATCACGTTGATGAAATAAAGAGATATTTTATATGGTATATTATATATGGTGTGCAGTGTGATTTGTACCTTTTTATCATGGCCAGCATTACATTTTTTCATCAATTTCAGCTACAGTAGCTCTTCTGTGTGATCGACGAGACAGGCTAGCCTTCGCTCCCCATGTGCCTCAATGAGCCTTGGGCTCCAGTGACCCCGACGCTGGTTCAGTAGTTGTCCTTCCTTGCACTATTTTTGTTAGGTATTAACCACTACATACTAAGAAAAATCCACAAGACTTGCCGTTTTGGAGATGCTTTGACCCAGTCGTCTAGCCATCACTATTCGGCCCTTGTCTAAGTCACTCAGATCTTAATGCTTGTCCAGTTTTCCTGCTTCCAACACATGAATAACAAGAACAGACTGTTCACTTGCTGCCTAATGTAGCCAACCCCTTGTAGGGGCCATTGTATTGATATAATTAATGTTATTTACTTCACCTGTAAGTGGTTTTAATGTTGTAGTTGATCAATGTACATTTGTCCTGGTGCCTGGGATTTGTTCAGCCCATTCAGAAAGGGGATGTTGCAGCAAGGGACAATGCAGCCGACTGGCTGACAGAGAGCTATAGTTTTTCTGCCCTGCTCCCTCACACTCCTACAGTGATGGAACCAGAATATGATTTCTCTCTGGCCGAGTTATCACTAAACGACGCGAGAGGGAGCAGAGCAGGAAAATGACAGCAACCTCACTGGACCCCAGGAAACGTCAATGCTCTTCAGCTCTCCAAAAAGTAGGGAGGCTGGGTGGATTTAATTTAAAATAATTGTAAAATTTACAATTTCTAAGTTGGTGTGAGAAAATGAGTGTGTGTGTATCAGTGTGTGAGAGTGTCATTGAGTTTTAGTGAGTGCTCGTGCTCATACCGGTCAGTGAGCGTGCGTTTCCCAACTGAGGTTCCGCCAAAAGTTTAAAAAGTAAAATGGCCGCGGGCGGCGGGGGAGCAGGGATCTCCCAACTCAGCTCCCTCGCACGCACAGCAGTGATGCTGGAGCCGGAATATGACGTCACTCCGGCTCCGCCATCACTAAGAGGAAGCTGAGCAGGGAGATCACTGCTCCCACGCCGCCCGCGGCCATTTTGTCTGTCAAAGAGTATATGTGTGTTTGTCAGTGAGAGTGAATGTGTGCTTGTCAGTGAGTGTGTGAGAGTGTATGTGTTTGTCAGTGAAAATGTATCTGTTCTTGTCAGTGAGAGTGTATATGTGTTTGTATGTGTGTCTGTCAAAGTATGTATGTTTGTCAGTGAGAGTGTATGTGTGTCTGTCAAAGAGTATGTGTATCTATGTGTCAAGGATTGTGTATGTGTCACTGTGTGTAAGTGTGCGTATATGTCACTGCGTGTATCTGAGTGTGTCTGTATTTGTGAGTCAAGATGTGTGTCAGTGTGTATCTGAGTGTGTGTATCTGTGTGCCACTATATGCCAGTGTGTGTGTGTGTGTGTGTGTCAGATACATACACACACACTGACACAGAGATACACACACTGGCGCATACAAACACAGATACACACACTTTGAAACATAGATATACACACACCTTGACACACAGATACATACACACACAGGTACACACTGTAACGGTGTGTGTATCTGTGTTCCACTATCTGCCAGTGTGTGTGTATGTGTATTAGATTTATACACACTGGCATATACAGACACAGATACACACACCTTGATACACAGACACATACAAACACAGATACACACACCTTGACACACAGATACATACATACACAGATACACACTGTGTGTCAAGGTGTGTGTATCTCTATGCCACTATGTGTGTATCTGTGTGTCAGATATACACACACACACCAGCACATACAGAAAACGGCGCAATGTTTTATTTTTGGTACACTAGGTCAAAGGCTTCCACGGGCAAAATTAATTGGGAACCCCTGGTCCAGAGATATACCTACCTCAAGGGGAAATTTCCCTTCATATGATTTCTAGAAAGCAAGTTTTTTTTTTTTTTTTTTTTTGAAATTCTTTATTTTTGCGGGTATGCAGAGTGTAAGTCAGCTGTACATCAAGTGTAATAGTTTCATATTGTACACACATATACGACTAACAAGAAAGTCTAATGTCATTTATTACACATTTGCTAGGCTACCCTTTTTTATTGATATTATCTAAGCTAGTACACCTCCTGCCTGGTTGTCAGCCAGAGTGCCGTTTGGTGTGAGGGTGTGTGGCGCCAGCTAGGTGGGCCCTGCTCAAGGACGTCGGGGTGTAGTGTTTAAAAGGGCCCTTAGGTTTAGAGTTAACAACTCGTGGGAATGTGGCCTTAGGCCGCCTGAGCAACCAAAGAAAGGTGGGGAGGAAACGGCTTAAGTGTCATCTATCACTGTTTGCTTACGGAGCCAGTGAGCATGCGTTAGTGACTACCATTGACGCTTAATGCTAGACTTGTAGTGCCATAATGGGAGTATGGTATGAACTAAGGCTAAACATGCGCTCAAAAATTAAACATATCGTAACGTAAAATAAAACTGCTGTGGTAACGCAAGTACTTAGGCTTTAACAGAGAGTCCAGGTCAACGTCCTGTATTATCGACCCGTGTGGGTCAAAAGTGGGTAGTAAGTCCGCTGGGCCATGAGCTCAGGTCAAACGGCCTGCCGCCTTCGGGATCAAGTCTCTGGGTGCAAACGGGGTTATGTCCTCTACGCTCCACGTTGGCCGAGTGCTCGCAGATGCTGTAGTGAGAGTAAGTCCTAGCGGTCTGAGGAAGCTGGGTGCCTCGGAGATATGGGAGATGTAAGAGGTCTTGCCGGCCTGCTCCATGATGAGGCGGTGCTGCCCCCATTTGTACGTGATGGAATTCTCTCGCAGCAGTGTAGTAACCTGTCGGAGGGATCTACGCCATGTGAGGGTCTGCCTGGAGAGGTCCCTATAGAACGTCAGGGTGTCCCCCTCAAAGGTCACCGTTGGGGAGCCTTTAGCGGCGCCCATCAAAGTCCCTCTGTCTGAGTCCCGGTTAAATTTGATGAGCACGTCCCTGGGTGCTTCCTCCGGCGCTTTAGTAGCTTTAGGCAGTCGGAAACAGGAGTCTAGCCCCACTTGCTTGGCCTGCTTTGGGATCAGCAGCGTAGCCACAAGCCTTCTGCAGTAGTGCGGCAGCTCTGCGTTAGTAACCGATTCGGGCACCCCCCTGATTCTCAGGTTCCTGGCCTTTGCCTTGTCCTCCATGCCGGCCATCTGGGCCGTCAGCGTCGCGCATTGTTTTTGGAGAGACCCCAACGATGCATCCGTGGCTGATTGTGCCACCCTGGTACTCTTGAGGGACTCCTCAGCCGTTGTCATGCGGCCAGACAGCGTGGAGATCTCACTGCGGACGAGCGCCATGTCGGCATCAAACATTGCTTTTATGTTCAGCATCAGGGTCTTTATATCAGCTTTTGTAGCTGGAGCTGCGTCTCCGAGGTCGTGCGACTGTGGGGCTTTGTGTAGTGTCCTACCGGGAATGCAGGCAGGGTCGGACAGGCTCTCCTCATCTGAGGATTGCGTGGTGTAGGCCTCATGCGGCGCCATCTTGGCGGGCTCGTTTCTTTGAGTCGGGCGTAGAAAGTTGCCTATATCTTGCGATCCGGAGGTAGGATCAGCCCGGCTTTTTTTTGTCTTTTTCCCCATAGCTTGAGGAGTCCGGGGGTCCAAGTTGTTGGTCCCGGAATTCGCTTTTAGGGTTAAAACACCGAGTTTATCGGGTCTCGGTGTCGGAGCTGTTGGAAGCTGCGACTCTCTCGCTCAGGCGCTGGCTCCGCCCCCCCCTCTAGAAAGCAAGTTTTATTAGTCCTACCAAATCATCAAAAAGTTTTTTTTTTTTCTACACTGTAGTGGTTATGGTGCCTGGAGTGTCGTCCCCACCCTTTCCCCCCCAATAATTCCCCATAATTTAAGCAGTCAATACCTTTTGTCTGCTGGGTGCAGCTCTTTGCTTGAGTTAAAGAGACACTATGGGCATAACACAACTTTAGCTTAAAGGGTCACTATAGTCACAACAATTACAGCTTATTGTAGTTGTTCTGGTGAGTATAGTCAGTCCCTGCAGGCTTTTAGCTGTAAACACTGTCTTTTCAGAGAAAAGGCGATGTGCTTACATTACAGCCTAGGGACACCAATAGTGGCAGGCACTCCTCAGATAGTTACTAGAGGTGCTTCCCGGGGCAGTGCTGCACAGTATGACTGACATTCAGTATTTTCACCCTCTGCATGGAGACACCGAACTTTCCTCATAGAGATGCATTGTTTCAATGTATCTCTAGGAGCAGATGCTGACAGGCAAGGGTGGTGTTTTGCTCCGCCCCCGTCTCTTTGGCTGAGAAGAACTGACAATCTCAGCCAATCCAATGCTTTCTTATTGTTGCGGACCATGGGAATCCCGACCGGTTACCTCCGCCGAATCCCTTCCTTCAGCCGAACCATTTAAAACACAAAGAGACCCATCTTCCCCCAGTAACTGGACAACACACAGTCCACAGTCCAACAACCACTTTATTGGCCACACACAGCTTTTATACATACCCCATGCAAGGGGTGTATCATACCAACAGCGAGGGAAAGGACTCTGCTCCCTTTGTCCCCAACTCCCGTCACTAGTATAGGGTTTCCCACGCCCGCCGCCAGGGGGTTTTCTTCCCAGGAGCCTCTGTGCCTGGGAGTCTAGGCGCGGGAACAAAGGATCGTCCCTTTGTCTCCCAGTCACAGAAAACCCACCCGCGTGAAAAAGAGCTGATCTCTTTGTCCCTGCGGGCACCGAAAAGTCCGCCCAACTCACCAGTGCTCCAGCAGTGCCCACACCAATCTCAGGGAACCTCACAGCAGTAACTCCCTCGATCGGTCTCCACTCGCGAGGTCCCTGTGTGAAATCCTGCAAGGAAAGGGTCTCCTTTTGGGACACGAATGCTCCCTCTGGACATCATTCGTCTATACGAAATGGCGGTCACCCAGGGGAGCATTCATTAATTACTTCCCTTGCGGTTTCACACTTAGGTAGCAAGTGAGAACGTTCTGATTAATTGGTGTGAACGTTCTAATGGGGCACCGGAGAGGTCATCGTTCAGGAAACAATTCACAAACGCTCCCCCTGGCTGGCGTTCGTCTGTACGAATGGCGGCCGCCCAGGGGAGCGCTCATTAATTGTTTCCCTTGCGTATTGACACTTATGTTGCAAGGTGTGAAGGTTCTAAACTAACATTCTAAAAGAGGTATCGGGGTGGTCCCCGTTCAGAAGGCGAATTAATTCATTTCATGGAGGCACTCCCAAATGGGGAGCAGGCACAATATACGAAGAGATGGGGAAACACATATAATATCAGAAAGGCAATTAACAGACAGGCATTGGTCCCACCACACTTATGGGAAAGCATTGTGATCAGCGGAGATCATCACTCTTGATGTCAGTCAAGGAGGCAGATCAGGGGCAGAGCAAAAAAACAGCAGACTGGAATAAAGATAATTTTGTACTAAATTTAGGGGAACTAGATAGTGTTTTTAACACTATAGGGTCAGGAATACACGCTTGTTTTCCTTTAATTAAACAGTTTGAATGTATAGATCATGTCCCTGCAGTCCCACTGCTCAATTGCCATTTAGGAGTTAAATCACTTTTGTGTCTAGCCACACAGCTCCTGGCTTGTTAACTTGCTTTGAAGCTTTGATCTCCAGCTCTGTAAATTGAACTTTAATCACACGCAGGAGGCTCCTGCAGTGTCTAGAAGGCTATTAGATTGCACGAGATAAGAAATTCTAAATTAAAGAGACAGTACACTATAGGAAGTTTAACATTAGAGCTCTCTTTACATGAAGAGTTTAGGAAGGCTGTGTAGATCACAAACAGGGAGGTGTGACTATAAACAAAGGGATTTAATTCCTAAATGGCAGATAATTAAACAGTGAGACTGGAGGGGCATGATCTATACACTAAAACTGCTTCAAGGAGCTCAAGTTGCTTTGGTGCCTATAGTGTCCCTTTAAGCCTAGCGGTGCAAAGCTTGACTCATTGGCTTAGTTCAGGAGAGCCAACAAAAGCTCATAAGACTGAAAGAGAAAGGGCAGTGAGCGGCACCAAGTGGATCCCAGTTTAAAATCATGGCACCATAACCACTACAGTGCACTGTAGTGTTTTTATAAACATGAATTACATTGATTTCAACTTGACTTTCCTTTTAAGCATCGTGGGCACAATAAACAATGCCTTGTAAAAGATTAGAGCACTGGATATCTTATTACCTGTGACTGTCGGACAAATATCCCATGATTCTCTTCGCAGTTGAAGTATCTCTTGCCCTGAACCGTGCCATCGTTCTTTCCCTTGGACTCATCGAGAATGACCCCCACCCATTTTCCTGTGGCAAATAGGGTAGACCCTACATAAGCCACTGTCCCTCGATGTCCCTTCCCGATCACCTCCACTCTGGAGCCCACTTTGAGGGGCTTTCCTGTCGCCTCCACACTCATCCTGGAGTTCGAGCTTGGGGTCTAAAGTGCAGGACACAAATAGATCTTATAATCTGTTACAAGTAACTAAATACTAAACATAGCAATAATGCATTGATAGTGATCACTTATATAATGTCCATTCAATGTGTACATTGTGATTTTATATGGTGTCTATAAACGTTAAATACTGTGATTTTATCTCGTGTGTGTAATGTATACATGGTAAATGTTTTTTTACACTACCTATTTGAATTGGGATATTTCATGGCATATAAAAAATGCATACAGTGATTTAATAGACCGTGTTATTCACTAAACACAGGAATTAAAACTGAATAGCAAAAAGGTGGCAAAATATTAAAGAGATGGTACATAGCATTACTATCGCGTTGAGAACTTTTTCACATCAGTTATGTTTACATCAGTTAGGTTTGCCTCAGTTTTGCAATTCAGATTCAATTTGTGAAGATTTAGAGTAATTTTGGAGCAACCCTGACTATATTTACACACCGCATACATTGTGTTTTATACAGGATCTATAAATTCACTCACTTCAAAACAAAACAAACATTTATTAGGCTCTTTCATTTATTTCCAAACTGGTTGGAGCTGTAAGAGATGGTCAGGAGCTGAGGACTAGTCACTTAAAGGACACTATAGTCCCCAAAACAACTTTAGCTTACTGAAGCAGTTTTTGTGTATGTAACACTCCTCTGCAGCCTCGCTGCTCAATTCTCTGCCATTTAGGAGTTGAAGGACTGTTTATACAGTCCTAGTCACACCTCCCTGCATGTGACTTAAACAGCCTTCCTAAACACTTTCTATAAAGAGTCATCTAATGTTTACGCTTTCTTTATTTCAAATTATGTTTAATTTAGAGTATATTATCTCCTGTTCTGTTAAAAGCTTGCTAGACCCTGCAGGAGCCACCTGTGTGCAATTAAAGTTTAATTTAGAAAGCTGGAGATAAAAACTTTTAAAGTAAGTAACATCTGATTGAAAATGAAAGGGACACTATAGTCACCAGAACAACTACAGCTCAGAGAAAAGGCAGTGTCTACGTTGCCCCTAGGGACACCTCCAAGTGGCAACTCAGATGGCCATTGGAGGGGCTTCGTGGCTCAGGGCTGCACAGTAAGCAGCCCTGCCATTCAGCGTCCCCACGCTCTGCATGGAGACGCTGAATTTTCCTCATAGAGATGCACTGACTCAATGCATCTCTATGAGGAGGTCCTGATTGGCCAAAATGGCATTTGGCTCCACCCCCGTGCTGATTTAAGCCAATCCAATGCTTTCCCTATGGGAAAATCGGCCATTTTGATGATGTCACAAAGGGGGCGGAGCCAATTAAATGGTGGGTTAAACACTATAGGGGCAGGAATACATGTTTGTGTTCCTGACCCTATAGGGATTCTTTAAACGATTTTGTTTTTATGCAGGCTGTGTCAGTCACAGGAAGTGTGGCTAGAGCTGCATAAACAGAAACAAAAGTGATTTAACTCCTAAATGGCAGAGAATTGAGCAGAAAAACTTGGGTGCGATCTGTACACCAAAACAGCTTCATTAAGCTAAAGTTGTTTAGGTGACTATGGTGTCACATTAGTATCCATAATATAAAGTAGGGATCGACCGATTATCGGTTTTACCGATATAATCGGCCGATATTCGGTATTTTCGGCAATATCGGTATCGGCCAATAGGGATACCGATATTGCCGATAATACCTCCCAGGACCGCCAGGCTCATTACAAGCCCGGCGGTCCTGGTGGGGGCGGGCAGCAAGCATTTACTCACCTCCCAGCAGCTCCTCCAGCTCCCCAGTGTAAATCTCGCGAGACCCGCGGCCAGCTCTCACGGCCGCGGGTCTCGCGAGATTTACACATGGGAGCTGGAGGAGCTGCTGGGAGGTGAGTAAACGCTTGCTGCCCCTCCTCCCACAGCTAAGCCAATGCCACTGGACCACCAGGGATTAACATATCCCCCCTCCCTGGCAAGGCAACAAGCAGGGAGGGGGACAACAAAAAACTAATAATAATAATTAAATATATATATATAAAAAAAAATAATATAAAAATAAAAAAAATAATTTTATAAAAAATGCCCCCTCACACATACACTCTTATTATACACATGCACTACACAAACACACTATGTATATAATTCAGTGTGTTTGTATAGTGTGTGTATAATAATGTAGTGTGTTTGTATAGTGTGTGTTTATAATAATGCAGTGTGTGTTTGTATAGTGTGTGTATAATGCACACTACACAAACACACTGCATTATAAACACACACACACACACACACACTATACAAACACACTGCATTAGATACACACACACACACTATACAAACACACTGCATTATATACACACACACACTATACAAACACACACTGCATTATATACACACACACACTATACAAACACACACTGCATTATACACACACTACAAACACACTGCATTATATACACACATTATACAAACATACTGCATTATACACACACTATACAAACACTGCATTATATAAACACTGCATTATATACACAGTGTGTTTATATAATTCAGTGTCTTTGTGTAGTTTGTTTATATAATTCAGTGTGTGTTTGTGTAGTGTGTTTATATATAATGCACACTACACACACACTCTGCATTATATACATACACTATACAAACACACACTACATTCACTATACACACACTACACAAATACACACACTCTGCATTCCTTATATACACACACTACACAAACACGCACACTTTGCATTTAGTATATACAGCATTCACTTTACACACACACTGCATTCACTTTACGCACACTACCTACACACTACACAAACACTCTGCTTTCATTATATACACACTAGACAAATACACAATACACACTGCATCCACTACACACACTAGACAAATACACACTGTATCCACTACACAAACACACACTGCATCCACTACACACACACACACTGCATCCACTACACACACACACACACTGCATCCACTACACACACACACACTGCATCCACTACACACACACACACTGCATCCACTACACACACACACACTGCATCCACTACACACACACACACTGCATCCACTACACACACACACACTGCATCCACTACACACACACTACACAAACACTACACAAACATACACAGCTCCCCTGTCTAAGCACACTGCATCCACTACACGTGGCATGTATATTTTGTGCATTTACCTTTAGAAATAGTTTTTATATTCCAAAATGGTAAATGTACAGAATATCGGCAAATTATATCGGCTATCGGCCTAAAAGTTCACAGAATATCGGTATCGGCTCTAAAAAATCAATATCGGTCGATCCCTAATATAAAGGATTATGACCTTAGGTAGACCAAGCCATGCATTTAAAAAATGAAAATAAAACTGGCTTGAAATGAAACATACTGATCATTAATCATCACCGATTCATTAATTAGCTGAGTGTATTAGCTGACCGTTCTCAGTCAGTCAATCAGCAGCATCGCTTTTGAGAAGAAGGGGCAGAGAGATCTGGTGCTGGAACACAGACTTTGGGGTTAAAAATGTTAAAGAAAGGTTTCACCACTAAAGGTAAGCCAGCGCCAGGGGACTCTGTGAACCAAAACAACTTCATTTTGTTCAAGCGGTTTCTTTAAAGAGTTATTCCAAGCTCCATGAACAGTTTGAAGGGCTTATCAAACACGGCACACACTGAATCAAACCCCCTGCTGCTAGAGGGGTTAACTCCACCTCCAGACACACCATTGCAGAACTAGAATTCCAGGCTTACGAATATCAATTCCGTGCATTTTGGGCTACTGTTGTCAGCAACAGGCGTCTAATAGAGGCACAGCCCACCCTGGCAGCGATGGATGATCATAGGGAGAGATGTTCACCTCTGTGCCAGAACAGAGGTAAGTATTAGCTTTATTATTTAGGTGTTTGTTTTTTAAAGTTTCTTTTTGGGTGGAGATGGTGGGGACCACGCAATGAAGGGCTACTATGACAAAGGTGTGCATTTTACTCTTAATAACAGCGGACTATACAGACTATTCTCATTTATTCTTTAACACTAATTCATATCCTTATATTTTTTTATCTATTTGCAAACACACAGAGTTCAAGCACAAAACCTCCAAAAAGTAACAGTTTTACTTCTGTCCTTTTAACCACTATTTAACTCTGTTGTAATGATCTGATTTGTCAGTAAAATGAGCAAACCGCTGCGGGGAGCAGCCATTACTTTGCCTGTAATTGTGCAAGGTGAGAGGCAATTAATGCATGGAGTGGTCAGTGATCGCTCTCAGCCAATGCATTGATATCTTTGCAGCCTAGCCTGGGTTAGAGTACAGAGTAACAGGCAGCCACACCCAGAGTCAGGCGTCTGTATCTGTGACTCAAACCAGGCTGGAACAGTGTCAGCCAGACAGTTTGTAGATACTGATACAGTAACATGTGGCCTAATGCAAAGACTCACAAAACAAGCGTGAGGTCATCACTGCTTCTATGGACCAATTCATCTGCCAATCTCATTTTTCTAGTAGCCGGTTAGATCTCGTAGCGTTCTCAATATTCAGTAGTAGTCCAGCAGCAGGAGTTTGAGGGCATTATCAAACCATAGCATGAAATAACCCACTCAGCCATACAATGCGCTGCTGTATCTGCACAGCCATGTGTTATGGGCATTTTTTTATTTTTTATATGTTCAATGCTGTACACACTGAAAGCCAATCACATGACAGCAAGTTTAAAGCCATATCCAATCATTGACTTTAAAATATGCCAAAACACAGAAACTACCCTTTCACCCTATACGCTGTCTTATTTATTTCACAGGCATCATTCCTTTAGGTAAAAAGATTAAAAGCAATATTATCACATAAACAACCAATGAAATATTAGCTATAACTCGAAAATATTTCCAAAGTCACTTCAATGGGAAGGAAGGTGAATTGCTGGACCTGTAGGAGTACAAGACGAGAGTCACTGCCTTAGGAAGAGCACAGCTCTTCCACTGTAGGCTAATCGCTGGGTCAGAGCTACATACATAGTAAGACTAGCCAATAGGACACTGTCCAAACGGTTTCTTCAAGGATGGAAATGGGGTAATACATGCACGTCTATTGGCACAGTAAATGGATTGGCCAAGGAACACACTACAGTTATACCACAGTAATACAAAATAAAAGGAACCCAAGCTTATAAAACAAGAGAATAAGGACCAATCCCACGTATGAGGTGAGCCATAGCTGCCTCCTGATACTGATTAATTAGGCAACACTCCACATTCACTCATCAAAATAAACCGATTCAGCACCACATATTGGGAAGAAATGCAATTAAAAACATTCTAAAACTCTGCTATTAGCTGAAATATTACAATCTATATTTAGTTTACTACAGTTTGGTGTTTAAAGGAACACTCAAACCACCAAAATCACCAAAGCCAACTGTAGTGGTTATGGTGCCAGGGGTGCTTTGGTGATCTGCTTTTGTAAGTAGTCAAATGGTTTGACTTCTTACCTGGGGTACACTGGGGCCTCACCCCATCTCCACTACCATCACAGGAGACTCATATGCTGACACCAAGCAAGGAATCATTTAATACCACTTTGATTCCTTACAAAGGGGGGGGGGGGGGGGGGAGAGGTGAGGGGTCACCACACCACAACCATGAAATAATGTTGTAGTTGTTATGGTGCTTGACATGTCCTTTTAAAGAATAAACTCCAATGCAACATATCACTTGGCTACTCATAAACTGTTCTCTAATATCACCAATACTGTCCACTTCTCAATATACAGGAATCATTCATTTACAAACTTACATTTTGGAGCGAATAATGTTGGTTAACAGCTATAAAATGGCCCTGATACGGGCAGGTAATGCAAACTAAACAAAAAAACATATATATATATATATATATAAAATAAATAAATCAGTGATTGCAATATCTAAGGAGGAGTCATACTGGGAATGAGCTATCATTGGGGAACGTAATAATGGGTACAATAATATCAAAGCATATCGGTATGAGTATGTCATTGTTGACATGCATGATGTGTGAAAAGGGAGGTAAATTGTATCACTGAGCTAAAGGTTGTGAGTACAGAGAGTAGAACAGCATTAATATGGTATGTTTTATGTGCACATGGAACGTTAATTGTGGGGTATATTATGTGAGCACAGGGAAAGGGTGCTACTATCTGATTAGATGATGTGTGCACAAAGAGGGAGTGTAAGTATATGAACTGTGCGCAGGAAATAGCATTATTATTGGATTATACGATGGTAGTGTTATAATTGGAGTACCGGTATATTATGTGTGCACAAGGAGAGGACGTTATTATTATTGAGTTATAAGATGCGTACACAGGGATTTCATATTATATTATTAGGGTATATGATGTGTACACAGGGATTTTATATTACGTATATTATATTATTATGGTGTATGATGTGTACACAGGAAGATCATATGTTATTATTATTATTGGGGTGCATGTACACAGGGAGAGGATATTATTGGGGTGCATGTATACAGGGAGAGGATATTATTATTGGGGTGCATGCACACAGGGAGATGATATTATTGGGGTGCATGTATACAGGGAGAGGATATTATTATTGGGGTGCATGCACACAGGGAGATGATATTATTGGGGTGCATATACACAGGGAGATGGTATTATCATTGGGGTGCATGTACACAGGGAGATGATATTATTATTGGGGTGCATGTACACAGGGAGATGATATTATTATTGGGGTGTATGATGTGTACACAGGGAGAGCATATTATTATATTATGGTGTATATAATGTGTACATAGAGAGAGAATATTATTAGTTATTCATATATTAGGGTGTATGAAGTGTACACAGGGAGAGGATATTATTATTATTATTATATTATTAGGGTGTATGATACACAGGGAGATAGAGATATTATTGTTATTATTATTGGAGTGTATGACACACAGGATGGTGATATATTATTATTAGTAGCAGTATGGTGTATGATTTGTGATATTATATTATTATATTTACAGGGAGCGGATATTATTATATTATTATATTTACAGGGAGCGGATAATATTATATTATTATTATATTATATTTACAGGGAGCGGATATTATTATATTATTATTGTTATTATATTATTAGGGTGTATGATACACAGGGAGATAGAGATATTATTATTATTATTGGAGTGTATGACACACAGGATGGTGATATATTATTATTAGTAGCAGTATGGTGTATGATTTGTGATATTATATTATTATTATATTATTATTATTGTTATTATATTATATTTACAGGGAGCGGATATTATTATATTATTATTGTTATTATATTATTATATTATTATGATATTTACAGGGAGCGGATATTATTATATTGTTATTATAGTTTTTATATATATTATATTATTATGATATTTACAGGGAGCGGATATTATATTATTATTATTATTATATTATATTATATTATTATGATATTTACAGGGAGCGGTCAGTATGTGACGGTCACACTTGGTGTCACAGTAAGCCCCCCTATCCCCCCTATTACCCGGACTGACACTCACCGCCCCGGCCTGGCTGTCAGTCAGTCAGTCAGTCAGTCAGTCAGTCTCTGTGGCTCTCTGTCTGTCTCGGTTCTTACCGCCGCCGTGTCTTTCCGCTCTCTCACACACAGCTACCGGTGACAGCGAGAGCGTTCCAAGCCTCGATCTGACTGTCCGCCGCCATCCAATCAGAGAGCAGAGCTCACAGCGAGGCTTGGAACGCAGCCAGACTGCGCATGTCCAATAGCCATCCACTGACTGACAATAGGGAATAGGTACTAATGTAACAATACCATTATTTATACACTGACTGATTATAGATAATAATAATAATAATAATAATATAACATTATATAATCTATACACTGACTGACCATAGATATTAATAATAATAATAATAATATAACATTATATCATCTATACACTGACTGACCATAGATAATAATAATAATAACAATAACATTATATCATCTATACACTGACTGACCATAGATAATAATAATAATATAACAATAACATTATATAATCTATACACTGACTGACCATAGATATTATTAATAATAATAATAATAATAATAATAATAACATTATATCATCTATACACTGACTGACCATAGATAATAATAATAATATAACAATAACATTATATTATCTATACACTGACTGACCATAGCCATTATTAACAATAATAATAATAATAATAATAATAACTACCTCACATCCACTGACTGACAAATAATAATAATAATAATATTATAACAATAACTACCTCACATCCACCGACTGACAAATAATATTATTATTATTATTAGTCAGTCAATGGATGTGAGGTAGTTATTGTTATATTAATAATAATAATAATAATAATAACAATAACTACCTCACATCCACTGACTGACAAATAATAATAATAATAATAATAATAATATAACAATAACTACCTCACATCCACCGACTGACAAATAATATTATTATTATTATTAGTCAGTCAATGGATGTGAGGTAGTTATTGTTATATTAATAATAATAATAATAATAATAACAATAACTACCTCACATCAACTGACTGACAAATAATAACAATAACCACCTCACATCCACTGACTGACAAATAATAATAATAATATTATATTAATATTATTATTTGTCAGTCAGTGGATGTGAGGTAGTTATTGTTATATTATTATTTATTTGTCAGTCAGTGGATATGAGGTGGTTATAATAATAACAATAACCACCTCATATCCACTGACTGACAAATAAATAATAATATAACAATTGTAGCGGAGGCCTAGTATTCCACAGGTTAACTCCTCTAAAGATCCCAGTGAGGCTCAGGAACAAGCAGTAAAAATACCATAAAGTAATAATTCCCGCGAAGTAATCCACGAATATCCCCATACAGATCCCAGTGACTGGACGACACACAGCATCAGGAGCAGAACGGATTTTTAATCCACACAGTCTCCTTTTAAAGCATTCTCCCATGCAAGGGAGGGATTCACATTAATCAGTACAGTATCCAATATTGTAACAGTTACCTCCCACACATCTCCTCCCCTCAGTATGACACTTAATCCCATTACACATGCTGTAGTTTTCCCCGAGTTCTGGATGTACCCTAAAACAAGCAGTGATAATAATACTTTGGGTACCCCCTGGTAGCCCTGATCTGGGTGACTAACATATCCAAAATTCACCCAGATCGGACCAGGTGTTCGGGAGTTAGGTGGAGGGTGTAATTTGACTGACCGCACACAAGGGGGTATCCGAAAAGGGTTCCATGTGTTTTGGCCCTGCGGTCGGTCTTCGTTCGGGAGGTAAAACACACATAAAATACTGCCATCCACGATTAACCTTTCATTCGTATGAATCCCCTTGTTGGGTACTTTAAACTTACCGAACGGGGGGCTGATTAGCCTTCCCATTCGGGAGTTACGGAGCCCTGGAGGTCTCAGCGGTGTTCGGGTAATCGAGTGTCCGATTTGAGTTCCAGACACTCGATGACCAAACACCGCTGAGATTTTCGTGCGTAAGATGGTTGCCACCACGTGTTCGTATATAGAACGGTGACCACCCAGATACATCAATAAAGTACAGATTAACTTGTGGTTAGAGAAGTGTGAAAGCTTAATAAGGTACACACTTCTCTCTGGGGTGGTCTATTGGTTCGGTAGTTTCCATTCGTATGGAATACGGATGGAAACTACCGAACAATCATACGAATCCTACATACAGTTTAACCACATAGAAGAAAACAACACACGAATTGCAGTTTTACCACAGTCTTTTAGGACAGCCCTAGTACCATCCGCTACAACAATAACTACCTCACATCCACTGACTGATAAATAATAATAATAACTAGAAAAGCTACAATTTCTGGGGAAATTGTGAAGTGTTCTTGCCTCCACCAGTAGTCTACAACGGGAGTGGGCGCAGTAACTGTTATCATTTATATAGCACATTTAATTGCATCTTTGTTGCACAGTTACATTAAACCATACATTTATAAAAACTCTAGCAGGTGTACAAAAGGCTTTGTCTATGACATCACTTGCTGCTGCAGCCTTGCACAGGTCAGAGTATTTTGGCGGTTGCCATCTTCAAACGGTCGTATTTTAAAAACTATAAATCCTACAGTGAAGAGCTTTATATTGTGAGAATCACAAGACCCAGACCTACATTTTGATGCATAGTATGTCTCTGAGATATTAACAATGAAGGCACAGTCGCAGTTTAGAAATTGCCCTTCAAATGTGAGCTTTGCAGAGTGGAGTTTCAATGAATGTCAATGGAAGGCGTGAGTTGCAAACAAATGGTCATATTGTGAAAACTATCAGGACTATGGCTTAGCCGTGGACATTTCTAGTGGCAGCAGGGATAGCTGAACGTTTTGATATAAGATTTGTGTAGGTGGGCCTGAAAATGAGGGAGTGGTGGCAGTTTAGAAATCATGTCCTGATTTTTCAGCTTTTGACAGCTCCCACTCTAGCTTTGCCATTCATTCCTATGGGACAAATTTCGCCAGAAGAACGACGATATTCCGTGAACCATTCGGCGAAACGTTCCACAAAGTAATAGCAATCCGATCGGGAACAATCTGCACGTTTTGGTATATTTTTGTCTATGTAGTGTAAAAACTGTGGGAGGAGTTAGGGTGGCAAATTTGGCTATAATAAGAATAATAAGAATAATAATAATAATATATATGTGAGATAACATTAAGTGGTCTTGCTATGCAAGAACACTTAATAATATAACAATAACTACTTCACATCCACTGACTGACTAATAATAATAATAAGACATTATTATTATTATTATTATTATTTGTCAGTCAGTGGATGTGAGGTAGTTATTGTTATTATTTGTCAGTCAGTGGATGTGAGGTAGTTATTGTTATATTATTATTATTTGTCAGTCAGTGGATGTGAGGTAGTTATTGTTATATTATTTGTCAGTCAGTGGATATGAGGTGGTTATTGTTATTATTTGTCAGCCAGTGGATGTGAGGTTATTATTATTATTATTATTATTATTATTTGTCAGTCAGTGGATGTGAGGTAGTTATTGTTATATTATTATTATTATTATTATTATTATTTGTCAGTCAGTGGATGTGAGGTAATTATTGTTATATTATTATTATTAGTCAGTCAGTTGATATGAGGTAGTTATTGTTATTATTTGTCAGTCAGTGGATGTGAGGTAGTTAATGTTATTATTATTATTATTATTATTATTAGTCAGTCAGTGGATGTGAGGTAGTTATTGTTATTATTATTAACAAAAACTACCTCACATCCACTGACTGACAAATAAATAAATAATAATAATATTAATAACCTCACATCCACTGACTGACAAATAAATAATAATAAACTACCTCACATCCACTGTGTGGCGGAACCAACCTCGCCACTGTGCACTGGAGAAGCCTGGTTGCTCGCCTGCTCCCTTTAGACTATGGCCCAGCAGTTAAAACCTTTTATTTTCCCTGCTGAAAGCCTTATTCGTGCCATTCTGCCGGGGTGTTCGGTAGATTCAATCTACCGAACAAAGTACCGATCGATAGACCACCTGAGAACTGGAGTGTGCCGTCAATTGACCGCCCAGAAGCTGCGGTTAACCGCAGCTTAATTGATGAATGCTGGGTGGCCTTTGTTCGTTTGCCGAACACGTGTCAGCAGCCATTTTACCTCCCGAACGGCCAGCGCTGTTCAGCGACACCGCTGAGCCGCCAGCCTCCTTACCTCTGCATTCGGTAGTGGAACCGACTGACTGTTCATTCGGTAGTTTAACCGTATGAACAGCATCACCCCAGATAGCCATGCAATTGAACTGTATGTATGTGATCTGGGCGCCATTCGGTAATAATGTGCGCTCAGATCTAAGCTATCTGGGGATATGTAGAATGTGTATGTTTTATGTACTAAACGTAACTGTATGTAATTTTATGTCTTTTACTGAAAATATGTGTAATGGAGTTTTGCCTCTGTCCTTGGAGATAATTGGATTACTTCCCAATTATCTCCAGGGCAGAGAGGAGGGATTGTGATGCATTGTGGGATTGTTGAAATGTGTAAGTCTGTGATTGGTCAATGTCCAATATGTTTCCCAGTCTTCCATCTGGTCCCCTAGGGGAGTGTCCACCAGGTGGGAGACCTGCATAAAAGCCGGGCAGTTAGCCCCAGTAAACCAGATTCTGCTTGACCCTCAAAACGAAGTCTCGTCTCGTTATTGGGGGATTTGGATTGTATGCCGATTGCCAGGAGTGTAAGCTGATTGTAGGCTTTTCCCCGGGTTCGTGTGTTTCCTGTTCGGGAGATTGGTGCTTACAGTAGCTGCCTGTGCATCTGGAAAGGGGAATATCGCCTAAACGGTCTTTAACCTCTTGTGTGCAAAATGGTCCGTTACACACTGACTGACAAATAAATAATAATAATAACCTCACATCCACTGACTGACAATAGAGAATAATAATATAACAATAACTACCTCATATCAACTGACTGACAATAATAATAATATAACAATAACTAGCTCACATCAACTGACTGACAAATAATATTATTATTATTATTTGTCAGTCAGTTGATGTGAGCTAGTTATTGTTATAATATTATTAATATTATTATTATTATTATTGTCAGTCAGTTGATATGAGGTGGTTATTGTTATTATTATTTGTCAGTCAGTGGATGTGAGGTTATTATTATTTGTCAGTCAGTGGATGTGAGGTTATTATTATTTGTCAGTCAGTGGATATGAGGTAGTTATTGTTATATTGTTATTATTATTATTATCATTATTAATAATAATAACCTCACATCCACTGACTGACAAATAATAATAATAATAATATAACAGTAACTACCTAACATTCACTGACTGACAATATTAATAATAACTACCTCACATCAACTGACTGACAAATAACAATAATAATAATAACAACAACAACAACTAGCTCACATCCACTGACTGACAAATAATAATAATAATATAACAATAACTAGCTCACATCAACTGACTGACAAATAATAATAATAATAATAATATAACAATAACTACCTCACATCCACTGACTGACAAATAATAATAATAATAATAATAATATAAAAATAACTAGCTCACATCAACTGACTGACAAATAATTATATAACAATAACTAGCTCACATCAACTGACTGACAAATAAATAATAATATAACAATAACTACCTCGGGGGGCGGAGCCTAACCGCAGATGAAGATGGCCGCACACTAGAGAGTCTCCGAGGCGGCAGACAAATTAAAAGCTAATAACAGTGGCAAACAGCTCACCACAACACTACAGACCTCGCACCATATCCCTGAACCCCGCTACAGTTAACCGGAATGGGGGGAGGCAGAAAATCCAAGTCTGCGCGGCTGTGGCCCCGATCTTTAAAGTCAGGGCGGACAGAGACACAACAACGGCTGCAGATGAGCAACAGGCCTCTGACTCCGAATCAGACGCCAGCACAACCAGCCACAGAAAAGGCCCTGCACCCCTAACTAAAAAATACCTAAAAGATCTCCTGCTGGAGATGAAATCCTTAGTGGCATCGGAGCTTACCAAACATCTAGCCCCGCTCAAAGATGGTCTGACGGACCTCAGCAAACGCACGCGCGAGCTGGAAGACAAAATAGACGACATGGCCGCCGCTACCTCAACTCATGAAACGGAACTAAAAGAACTTAAAGAACAGTTAACAGCTCTGGAAGAGGCGCAAGAAGACCTAAATAACAGATCCAGACGGAACAATATCCGCATTAGAGGCCTGCCAGAATCCTCCAACCTGGAGGCACTCACCACCATCCTCCATGAAGCGCTCAGCAGCCTGCTCCCAGACGCTCCACCATCCGACCTCCTTTTGGATAGGGCCCATAGAGCCCTCCATCCGCAAATCCCACGCAGCCCCGAGACATCATTATACGCTGCCACTACTTCCACGTCAAGGAAGCAATTATGCAAGTGACAAGGGAGACGCCATTACAAATAGAAGGCCACGTGGTCCAACTGTACCACGACCTCGCACCGACAACTCTCCGCAAATGGTGCAAACTGAGACCCCTGACTCAGGCTCTACAAGCCAGACGGATCCGATATTCATGGGGCCATCCTTTCAAGTTAATGGTGCGGCATGACAATCGCACCTACCTACTGCGCAAACCTTTAGAAGCAAAGACCTCGCGGAACAGCTGGGCACCAGAGATATCAGTATGGACCAAACCGCAGCAGACCAGCGCCCAGCCCCATCATGGAGACCCGAACACCAACTACTGCAAAGAAATCGCGATCTCCAGCGAAGACAACGTCCGTCCCAATCCCCACATGTCTAGGCAGACAAGAAGTTCGGGCCTGGGAGTCACTTGGCCCCAACCCCCAAAGGTACTTTTAATGCACAATCCCGAAAAGACTTGGTGACCGGGCTGCCCGGGCTCCGGACTGACCCATTCCCCTGCTCGCCTCATGCTCACGACATCGGGTCCGCGCTGTGAGCCCACAGAACTAACCCAAACAACCAGCCCGGCCCGGCCCACCGAATGGGCACACACACCGAGAGCACACCTAAGACCCGGCACTCCGGAACCCACAACGGCCCGAAAAACACCACGCCATCTATCTACCACCACGCAAGGCCGCAAGAACCAACCAGACTATCGAGAGCAACGAAGAGGCATCCCAATGCTGGAACGCAGACATTTGCACTCCTAACGGACAAAACTACCAACAACCCAGCAGAGGAGTCCGGCCCCAAAATGAGACTCCACATTCACCGGGAACCAGTCGTAAGACTTTTGGGAACTACCCCGTTTTTGTACTAGATACTCTGTTGGCACTGTCGTGGGCCCTTGGGTAGAGGGGGGGCAACCCGGGGCCCTTGCGGCCTTCCCTCCCCCAGCCTCGGTGGTGCTAATGGGGCGGGGGGCCGCGACGGCCCTGGAGGGGGATTAGGGGTGAGCGTAGTGGCCTGAGCGGCGGTGGGGTCTGGGGGGAGACCGGGGCACCCGGCAAAGACGGGGGTGGCACTTGGTGGCTCCGGTGGCTCTCCCCCCCCCCGGCGGGCGGGACCGCGTTAATCATAAAGGGATCACGGCGTGAGCTGACAGCCTGATGGCAACGAAATTTATGCGACTGTTGGCAAAGGAAAGACTTGGGGCCCTGGCGGCCTCCCCCCCCCCCCATAAACGGGGCTGGGGGGGTGGTGGGCCGCGATGGCCATACAGGAGAACACTAGAGCCAAACATCGCCCCCGGCCCGAGACACGACTCAGCACAACCCTCTGCCACGCACGGGACTGTACACATGTAAGCCAAAGTGAATAGAGTGTAGCCAAAGCAAATGTATGACTACGGGAAAGCCATTGTTGGGAGAGGGAGGGACGGGTATAGGACCCTCGTGCTCCCCCCCCCTCCCATCCCCTCAACGGGGCTGGGGGCGCGGTGGAGCGCGACAGGCCAAAGGACGGGAGGGAGAAATGGGAATGCTGTGCTGACCTGTAAAACAATGTTACGTATCACACACAAAAGCTACACAACAGGGGACACCCCCTCAGGCCCTAAACGACACAGTCTCCACATGCAGCAGACCGCGGGGTCCCCCTCAGGGGATGTGTGCCACTCCCGCTCAGGGATGGCGAACCTCAGCGCTCCACAGGGTACACCCGTGACATAGATACCCCGCACGAACCCAGAGCCAAAAGGTAACCACATCAGAAAGGTATAACCCACTGAAGTTGCCCAGAACACGGCACGGCCCGACACGCCAATACATGTACATAAGTTAACAGCCCTAACTGTTCCACTATAGACACCCCCCCAGAGCCCGAACCGAGACTGCCTTCTCCCCCACCCCGATAGACGAGCGAAAAACCAAGAGCACGAAAACCAGCCCCATTTAACTCACACACCCCTTCTCACCTTAGGTCTGTTCATAAATGACCTCGCCAAAACATATCACATGCCCCCAAGCTCTGCAAGGTTTTTAACGCAATGCTCACGGGAGACCCTCTACCCCAAGATATGACACGAGCAAACATAACCCTGATACCTAAACCAGGCAAGCCACACGACGAACCGGGCCACTTTCGCCCCATCTCCCTACTGAACCAAGACCTAAAACTGCTAACTAAAGTAATGACAAACAGGTTAAACCCCCTCCTAAACAAACTGATCAACCCAGACCAGGTTGGCTTAATCCCACTGAAACAAGCACAAGATAACATGAGACGAATCATAGACCTGATCTGGTTAGCCAACCACAGACTTATCCCAACAGCAATACTTTCCCTGGATGCGGAGAAAGCATTCGACCGCCTCTTATGGCCCTACCTATACAAGGTGCTGCATAAGTACGGATTCCCACCTGAGCTAGCCTGTTTCCTACAAGCCATGTACCACAACCCAACGGCACAACTACTAATCCCAAATATCTCCCCCCCTTCCTAAACGGCACCCATCAATGCTGCCCACTCTACCCCCTCCTGTTCGCCCTATCCCTTGAACCTCTTCTAGAAACAACCAGCAAATAGAAGGAATACACGTGAGAGACAAAACATTCACTACTGCAGCATACGAGGACGACGTCCTTCTGACATTGACCAACCCCACGTTCATCCCTAACCGCACTACTATCGACACTACAAACATACTCCAAAATCTCGGGATATCAACTTAATGCCACCAAATCGGAGCTCCTGCCACTCAACCTTACGGAAGACACACTCCAAACCATAAAAAGCGAATTTCCCTTCCACATCCGCCCAACGGCAATCACCTACTTAGGGATACAACTAACCAACGACACTACCACTCTATACACCACTAACTACTCCCCATCTTCCGCAAAGCACACGCGGACCTCCAACGCTGAAAACCCATGAACATTTCATGGCTGGGAAGAATAACCTCTGTAAAGATGAACCTCTTACCCAAATTCCTCTACGCGTTCCAGGCACTACCCATCCCATGTAAAAAGACAGACCTCAAACATCTACAAACAGCAATAGACTACTTTATATGGTACGGACGGAAACCCAGAATCCGCCGATCCACCTTATATGTCCCCACACCATCGGGCAGACTAGGCCTTCCCAACCTCACACATTACCTACATGCAGCGCACCTGACACAAATACAGCACTGGCATCTCCCACCAACCCACAAACGGTGGGTAGACCTCGAACACCTCATCTTTGGACGCGACCACCCCTCCCAATATATGTGGCTCCCAAGACAATATAGACCGATGCCATCCCCCACTTCTCCCACAATCACCCACTCGCTAGACCTCTGGGACCGCCTGAGTGACAAATTTGACCTATCCACCGGCATATCACCCCTCACCCCAATTTTACGCAACAAAATGTTCCCACCAGGCCTGACACCACAACACTACGCCCACTTTGAGGATAGGGATTGTAACGGATCCACTGGCACCCCGACTGGGTACCTCCGTTGAAAGATGCTCCTAGCGCTTCCAGAGGACTCCAAGCACTCCACCAGACACCATAAGCACCGCAGGCTGCAGCTATCTCCCTTCAGAACGAAGCAGGAACAAGCTCTTACAAGAGCTCAGTGATTATAGCAAGGGAATATGCCTAGCATAGCAATCCCTTGTAGCAGATTCCCCCAATAAGAGACAGGACTCAAGTTGAGGGTAAAAATAGAACTCTCTGGCTGCTAGCTTGCAGCCCTTTTTATTAGGTGCTCCCATGAAGGGGAGGGACACACACAGTAACGTACATTAACCAATCACACAATAGTTACATCCCACACATAGCCCTCCCCTCTACCTGTAAACTAATTATCTGTACACACAGGAAAATACAATTATCCTAGGTAGGGAAAATACAGTTTTTACACAACATTCATAACTCCCAAAATATACATCACATTCGCATAAAAATACATATACACAATCAATCCATTCGGGGAACAACATACTCAAAAATCATACGAATTGGACCAGGGGTTCAAAAGTTAGTACAAATGTGCATTTGACCTTCTGGAAGCATGGTTTTTAGAAGCTCAAACTAGTTCCCCAGAATCCTCTATCCTGGAGACAATGGAGAAGCTGATTTAATTATATCCAGGGACAAACACAGCCTCCATTATGCACATGTTACCAGCAACCACCAAAAGACATACTTGCGTTCTACGAAGAAGTAAGTAGAAGTATAGATCAGGGTGTTGCAGTGGATGTGATCTATTTGGATTTTGCCAAGGCATTTGATACAGTTCCACACAAAAGATTAGTGTTCAAACTCAAGGAAATCGGTCTCGATGAAAATGCTTGTTCTTGGGTAGAACATTGGCTTAAAAACAGAATACAAAGAGTTGTCGTTAATGGTAAATTTTCAAGCTGGACAGAGGTGGCAAGTGGTGTCCCTCAGGGGTCTGTTCTGGGACCCCTTCTATTTAACATTTTTATAAATGATCTTGAAGACAGCATTGAAAGTCATGTTTCAGTGTTTGCAGATGACACAAAACTTTGTAAAATAATACAATGTGAGCAAGATATTACTTTGCTGCAGAAGGATTTAGATAGACTGGAGGACTGGGCACTCAAATGAAATTTAATGTTGAAAAATGCAAAGTTATGCACTTCGGCGTAAAGAATACAAAAGCAACGTATACCCTTAATGGAAGTGAATTAGGGATAACAACACACGAAAAGGACTTGGGAATTGTTATAGACAACAAACTATGCAACAATGTGCAATGTCAATCAGCAGTGGCCAAGGCCAGTAAGGTATTGTCATGCATGAAAAAGGGCATTCATTCTCGGGACGAGAATATAATTTTGCCTCTCTATAAATCACTGGTAAGACCACATATTGAATATGCTGTGCAATTTTGGGCACCTGTTCTAAAGAAGGATATCATGGCACTAGAAAAAGTGCAGAGGCGGGCTACAAAATTAATTAAAGGAATGGAACATATCAGCTATGAAGAAAGGTTAACAAATTTAAACCTATTTAGTTTAGAAAAACGTCGCCTGAGAGGGGATATGATAACATTATACAAATATATTCGGGGCCAATACAAACCATTGTGTGGAAATCTATTCACAAACCGGACTTTACATAGGACACGAGGCCATGCGTTTAGACTGGAAGAAAGAAGATTTCGTCTAAGGCAAAGGAAAGGTTTTTTTACTGTAAGAACAATCAGGATGTGGAATTCTCTGCCTGAAGAAGTGGTTTTATCAGAGTCCATACAGATGTTCAAACAGCTACTAGATGCATACTTGCAAAGACAGAATATTCAAGGATATAATCTTTCAATGTAGGGTAATAACTGCTTGATTCAAGGATAAATCTGACTGCCATTCTGGGGTCAAGAAGGAATTTTTTTGTCCTAGCTTGTTGCAAAATTGTGCTTCAAACTGGGTTTTTTTTTTTTTTTTTTTTTTTTTTCTTTTGGATCAACAGCAAAAAACAGGTGTGAGGAAGGCTGAACTTGATGGACGCAAGTCTCTTTTCAGCTATCTAACTATGTAACTATGTAACATAAAATACATAACTCCTGTTATACTAAACAGAACCCCCACATTCAACCCATCCCCAGATGGCTTGGATCTGAGCGCTCAACATATACAAACAGCGTTTAGATGCCACAAACACAGTTCAAACGCCATGGGGTTTAAGTTTCGTATGGGCTGATGAGAGGGCCCATAATCCTGGGGCAGCCCAATAACCCACAGTATGCCCAAATACCGTGCATAAAGGGCCAAATCGCCCAGGGACCATAGTCACAGGGTAAGAGGCGGGCAAGCAGCCCCCTCCAAACCACAGTGGCGAAGTGGCTTTCGCTACAGGGATATCAGCAGACTAGGACACCTCTATCCCGACGGCAAACTCTTACAATTCACAGACATACCCAGCTTCGACTCCTTGACAACATTCGATCACTTTCGTTTTCTACAACTCCGCATCTTTGCGTCTACAAACGAAATCAGACTAGCCGCCACCTCATCCCTCACCAAATTTGAAAAGAAAAGCCTCCACTCACCATCCCGAAAAAGCCAAATATCCGACCTGTACCTGACACTAACAACCCACCACTCTCAGGTAACACTACCATACATCTCTGCATGGGAAAAGGACCTAGGCCCCCCAGAGGACCCCACAGATTGGGCCGACATTTGGGCGGCCACCAAATCAATCACGATCTGCGTTACCCACAAAGAGCAGGCCTATAAAATGCTCTTCAGGTGGTATCTCACGCCCCAACGCTTAATGGCCATGAAACGATCCCCCTCGAACCTCTGCTGGAAACTGTGCGGAGGCACTGGCACTTTCCTCCACTGCTGGTGGACCTGCCCCAAGCTCATCCCCCTATGGAAATCCATCACGAACCTTCTAACGAAAATCCTCAGCAGACCAGTACCCCTGGACCCTTGGGCACTTTTACTCTCCAAGCCCATAGAACCCTTCACCCGCAACGAAAACAAACTGATAGCCAGAATAGCCTTAGCCACCCGTAGAGCAATAGCAGAAGCTTGGCTAACCCCACACATACTTACCCACAATCGAATCCACCACAAAATAACGGACAGCATAGACATGGACAAACTAACGGCACTAACACATGACACCCCGAAATCCTTTCATAAAATTTGGGACCCATGGCTCGAGAACCCTATCACCATACCATGGTGAATCCTTCAACAACACACCCACATCACCAAACTCCAGCACTTACAACAACAACGACCACCACACATCCCACCACCCACTCAACACACCCCAACGGGGTTCAGGGGAGACACCAGGAGGGCAGCAATGATACCCCCACACCCCACCAACCACGCACCCTAACCCCCCCCCCACCCAACCCATCTACAGCAAACAGTCAACGACATTGAATCACCACTTAACCCCCTCCCGGCACAAAGAACCCGCCACTTACGCCACAACCATTAGCCGCTAAACAAGCACAACCAACTGTGCACATGACCCGGAACACATCACACGAACCAGACCTAACCTCTCTGGAGAGGTCCCACCCTATAGCATCCATAACACATGAACGACCCAAGAGACCTCCACCTAGACCGGTCCGCTAATCAAGAGCACAACCTTAAGGACCATCTTCATCTACAAATGTGCCAAAACCACTCCTAACCGAACCGTTGTAATACCACATTGTTGTAACCCTACTACTAACCTTACCTCTTCTTCTTCTGTAAAACAGTTTTTTTTTCCCACTTTGAAAAATGAAAAATAAAGAATCTTTAAAAAAAAAAACAATAACTACCTCACATCCACTGACTGACAATAGGGAATAGATACTAATAACAATAACATTATATTGTCTATACACTGACTGATATTACCTCACATTAAATAACATTATAAATATCTATACACTGACAACCCCTCAGGGTTCTGTTTTGGGAGTGCTTCTCTAACATATTTATAAATGATCTTGAAATAGGCATTGAAAGTCATGTTTCAGTGTTTGCAGATGACAAAACTTTGTAAAGTAATAAAATGTGAGCAGGATGGGGGCGGGGCCTGGACATCATGGCGGCTGGACGTGCCTCGTATGAGCTCCGAGCTCAATCTACTCACCAAGCCTGATCAACCGCACACTAGCCAGCCAGTAACCAGTAAAGCCTGTAACCAGGACATACCTACCTCGGGAGCCAGCCGAGGTGCCCCGAGTCTGCCGCCCGCGGGTGCACAGAGCGTCTGCCGAGGGTGCCGGGAGTGAGGCCTAGCAGTATCGCCGGACAGGTGAGGCAGCCGATCCCCTGCTCTGTGCGACCTAGTGCCCTCCCAAGCTTGCAATACAGCCCTGTCCCCCCCCCCCCCCTCGGTACCGGTGGGAGTCATCCCAGTCCACCCCAGCTTGTACGTGGCACCAAGAACCAAGCACCCATCCCTCACTGTATACCGATCGCTCCCAAGCTACTGCGACACACCAAAATGGCGAACGAACGCCAAACCACCACATGGGGCCCAGACCCACCAGGGAAATCTCCGCACAGCACCATCCCAAACATTCTGCAGCGGCTGGATGACATCCTCCAAGCCTTTTGGCGCAAACTGCAGGACTGCACCACAGCCCATCCACCTCACCCGCATGAGAAGGGGCAGAGCAGACTCCCACGGGAGAACCTGAAGCCACAAGCGACAACTCGCTATGTGACCACCCTACCTGGGCTGAGAGCACTCCGAGGCATAGCCCCCATGCGTCGACCATGCAAGCTATTCTGGCGCAAGCTGGAAAGCAGAGCGCACCCACCTGCCTCAAGTGCCAAGCAGTCATCTACTTAAAAAGCAGCCTCAACAAGGGAGAAGGAACTTAAAAGCCCCGATAAAATTTAAACAGGACTGATCTTACTAAATCTCAGATTAATACAAAATAGTGCAAGTTTTAACATGTACCCTACTGTTACAAATGTTCTTGAAAAAGCATGCGGATTGTCGTCGGGGTACCACATGCGCGTTGTGTTATCTATATGCACTGCAAAAATAAAGAATTGGAAAAAAAGCAGGATATGAGCAGGATATTGCTTTGCTGCAGAGGGATTTGGATAGATTGGGGGACTGGTCACTAAAATGGCAGATAAAATTTAACGTTGAAAAATGCCAAGTTATGCACTTCTGGGTCAAGAATGCACAAGCGACTTGCACCCTAAATGGTAGTGAATTAGGGATAACATCACACGAGAAGAATTTGGGAATTGTTATAGACAACAAATTAGGCAGCAATATCCAATGTCAATCTGCAGTTGCTAAGGCCAGTAAGGTTTTGTCATTTATAAGTAGGGGCATAAATTCTCGGGATGAAAATATAATTTTGCCTCTTTATAAAATCGCTGGTAAGACCACACCTTGAATATGCTGTGCAATTTTTTGCACTTGTTCTAAAGAAGGAAAGAAGGATATCATGGCACTAGAAAAAGTGCAGAGACGAGCTACAAAATTGATAAAAAAGGAATGGAGCAGTTTAGTTACGAAGAAAGGTTAAAAAAAATTTAAATCTCTTCAGTTTGGAAAAACGGCGCCTCAGAGGGGATATGATAACATTATACAAATATATTTGTGGCCAGTACAAAGCATTATCTGGAAATCTATTCATAAACAGGGCTATACATAGGACACGAGGTCACACATTTAGGCTTGAAGAAAGGAGATTTCATCTAAGGCAAAGAAAAGGTTTTTTTACAGTAAGCGCAATAAGGAAATTGAACTTTCAGCCTAAAGAGGTGGTTTTATCAGAGTCCATACAGATTTGTAAACTGCAATTGGATAAATACTTGCAAAAGCATAACATACAGGGATATAATTTCTAATTCGTGGGGTAATAGCTGCTTGATCCAAAGAGACATCTGACTGCTATTTTGGGATTTTTTTCCTAGTTTGTTGCAAAATTGGAAGCGCTTCAGACTAGGTTTTTTTTGCCTTCCTATGTATTAACAGCAAAAACTGCCGGTGGTACACCCCATTGCCAATTAACCTTCTCCATCTGTTGAAGTCTCAGGCATTCACTTAGCAGTTCATCTTTGGGAGCCATCTTTGTGATGTACTTGTGGATGCTCGGTGTTTCATCCAGGACTGTGGCCTTGACACTCATCAGGCCCCAACCTCCTTCCTTCCGGCAGGTGTACAGTCTCTGGGTGCTGGATTTTGGGCTGAATCCCCCATTCATAGTGTGTAGTTTCCTAGTCTTGACATCCATGGTGACCAGTTCTTCTCTTAGCCAGGTTATTATACCAGCTGGTTGCCATTGAGCTGGGACTTCAGGACCTGTCTGACACTTTGGAGGTACTTGGATGTTGCTATCCTCCTTACATCTTCCTCATGGTTGCCCTGTGTTTGTGGTACCCCAAGGTACTTATAGCTGTTCTCTACATCTTCTATTTGGCATTCTGGAACTTCAACTCCTTCTGTCCTGATCATCTTCCCTCTTTTTGCAATCATCCGTCTGCATTTCTCTACCCCAAACAACATTCCTTGATGTATATCCTAGTTAGGTGGATCAGTGTGTTAATGTCCCACTCATTTTTGGCATACAGCTTGATGTCATCCATGTAGAGTAGGTGGCTGATGGTAGCTCCACTCTTGAACCGGTATCCGTATACACTCTTGTAGCGCTTAACCCGATGAATAGAGGGGTTTCCACCACCAGAGGGCGTCTTTCTCCTGAGTGTGAGGGGTATTACAGCATTCCAGGTGGTCATCCAAGTAGAGAAGCTCTTATAAGAGCTCGTAGCGATAGCTTTATAACAGTTTCCCCCAATAAGAGACAAGACTCTAGATTGAGGGTAACGTAAGATCTGTTTAATGGAAGCCACAGCTGGCCTTTTATGCAGGATTCACAATAAGGGTGACGCCCATGTGGACCTTGTTGGGAACAGAGACACAAAGTGTACAAGCCAAAAAAACAATGTGACAATGAATGACACTCCCACATGCAGTACACAATCCCTCCCCTCTGCCTGTGATATACTTAAGACAGGTAATATCTTAACTTAATTATCCCCAGGCAGATTTTTTTTTTACAAAGTCCAATAAGTACCCCAAAATACAACATATCCACTGATATCCAAATATCACCCAGATCAGATCAGAGCAGGGGGTTCAGGAAATTCCTGGAAGTTTTTTTTGACCGACCGCACACATGGTTTCATGCCCAAAATAGTTCCAGAGAATTAGGCCGTGCGGCCAATCTATTTCAAACAGTCAAAGTAACGTTCAAATAGTTGAACAGAGCTGTTTGGGCATAGAGTCAGTGAGTGTATCTGGTTTAGCAGATTAATTCTACCAAACGGCGCTCCGTTCGTGCAATTCCAGTCGAGCCTAACTGGAGGTGGAAGTCCCAGGTGTTCGTGCCATCAAGTGTGTCTGATTTTAGTTCCATGCGCTCGACGACGCGTTTGACTAATCAAGATGGCCGCCGCCACGTGTTCGACTATACGAACATCGACCACCCAGCCGTTCGTCAATTAAGCTGCGGTTAACCCCAAGTCTGGGAGGTTAATAGGCTGCACACTCCACTTGCGGGTGGTCCGGCTGTTCGTTCGGTAAACGAACACCATAAGCATAATCCATTCAGTAAGCCCCATATACTGAACCATAGAAAGTAAGAGGCACCAACAAGGCCTTTCCACAGTCCTACACCAAGGTCTGGGGCCTGGCAAACAAGCTCCTCCAAGTACCAGTGGCGAGGTCGCTTTCGCCACAACTCTTCTTCATGATCTGGCTAAGGGGGTTGAGGCCTATGCAGAACAGCATCGGGGGATAGTGCATCAACTTGGTATATGCCACATTTGATATTCACTTGAGTTATTGTCCTGGAATTGGCTTCTAGAGTGGTTTTCCACTTGCCCATCGAGTTCTTGATGAAGGCTCCTATTGTCTTGCTGACCTTGTAGAAAGCCAAGCATTCCAGTATCCATGTGTGTGGCATTGTGTCATAGGCTTTCTTCTAGTCAATCCAGGCCATGCACAGGATTGGTCTGTCTGGTCTTAGGATCCTTTGTGACTGCTTGGTCTACCAGTAGTTGGTGTTTTGATCCTCTGGTGTCGTTTCCAATCCCCTTCTGAGTATTGCTCATTCCGTATATACTCGAGTATAAGCCGACCCAAATATAAGCCGAGGCCCCTAATTTTACCCCAAAAATCTGGGAAAACTTATTGACTCGAGTATAAGACTAGGGTGGGAAATGCAGCAGCTACTGGTAAATTTCTAAATAAAATTAGATCCTAAAAAAATTATATTAATTGAATATTTATCTACAGTGTGTGTATATAATGAATGCAGTGTGTGCGTATGAATGCAGTGTGTGCATATGAATGCAGTGTGTGTGTATCAATGCAGTGTGTGTATGAGTGCAGTGTGTGTGTATCAATGCAGTGTGTGTATGAGTGCAGTGTGTGTATGTATTAGTGCAGTGTGTGTATATGAATGAAGTGTGAGTGATGCAGTGTGTGTTTGTGTATGTGTTGGTGGGGGTGGGCATTTTGATTATTGTTATTTTTTAATTATTATTTTAATAATTTTTTTTTGTTATATTATTATTTTATTATTTTCTTTTTTGTTATATTGTTATTTTTTTTAATTATTATTATTAATTTTTAATATTTTATTATGTATTTTTTTTTCGTCCCCCCTCCCTGCTTGATACATGGCAGGGAGGGGGGCTCTCACTCCCTGTTGGTCCAGTGGATGGGCACTGTGTAGGAGGGGGGCTGGCAGAGAGTTTACTTACCTCTCCTGCAGCTCCTGTCAGCTCCCTCCTTCTCCGCGCCGGTCCGTGCAGCTCCTCTGTCAGCTCACAGTGTAAGTCTCGCGGCCGCACTATGACCCCGCGGCTCTCGCAAGACTTACACTGGGAGCTGGCAGAGGTGCTGAACGCTCTGCAGCCCCCACAGCCCCCAGTCTGTATTATGGCAATGTAAATTGCCATAATACAGACATTAACTCGAGTATAAGCCGAGTTGGGGTTTTTCAGCACAAAAAATGTGCTGAGAAACTCGGCTTATACTTGAGTATATACGGTATATTGACTCATATGCCCGTGGATCTTGGAGGCTACGATGCCTGACAGGAGTTTCCATGTTGTGGGGAGGCAAGTTATTGGTCAGTAGTTGGATGGTGTTGTTCCCTTGTGAGGGTCCTTCATGACCAGTATTGTTCTGCCTTGTGTTAGCCAGTCAGGGTGGGAGCCTATTACTAGTAGCTGGTTAATTTGTGCTGCTAGGCGTTTATGCAGCACTGTTAACTTCTTTATCCAGTAGTTGTGGATCATGTCAGGTCCTGGGGCTGACCAACTTTTCATGTGTGCTGCTCTCTGCTGGATATCTTCGACTGTGATGGTGACTGGTTCCTGTTCTGGCAGCGTGCAGTGGTCTGCTTTCAGGTCTAGTAGCCACTGGGCATCAGTGTTCTGAGAGGCTTCTTTCTCCAAGATATTCTTCTATTCCTGTTCAGTCTTAGTTCTGGGTAGGTCTTGCGAGGAGATGTGGTGGTTACCATGTAGCTGTGCATTCACCTTGGATGGTTCTTTGGTAAAGAGGACATTGATTCTCTTAGCCTCTGGTTTTCTGGTGTATCTGCTCAGTCTGGTTGCCAGTGCAGTCAGTCTTTGCTTTGCAGTTTCCAGCACCTCTGGTATGGGCATATCCTTGTACTTCTGCAGCAGCCAGGATCTATCTTTAATCTTTCCACCTCTGTAAAATAGTATGCCCCCCCCCCAGTTTTCTAATATTTTATTCATAATGTTGTGTTATAGGGGTACATAGAAACATAGAAACATAGAATGTGACAGCAGATAAGAACCATTCGGCCCATCTAGTCTGCCCAGTTTTCTAAATACTTTCATTAGTCCCTGGCATTATCTTATAGTTAGGATAGCCTTATGCCTATCCCACGCATGCTTAAACTCCTTTACTGTGTTAACCTCTACCACTTCAGCTGGGAGGCTATTCCATGCATCCACTACCCTCTCAGTAAAGTAATACTTCCTGATATTATTTTTAAACCTGTCCCTCTAATTTAAGACAATGTCCTCTTGTTGTAGTAGTTTTTCTTCGTTTAAATATAGTCTCCTCCTTTACTGTGTTGATTCCCTTTATGTATTTAAATGTTTCTATCATATCCCCCCTGTCTCGTCTTTCCTCCAAGCTATACATGTTAAGATCCTTTAACCTTTCCTGGTAAGTTTTATCCTGCAATCCATGAACCAGTTTAGTAGCCCTTCTTTGAACTCTCTCTAAGGTATCAATATCCTTCTGAAGATATGGTCTCCAGTACTGCATACAATACTCCAAGTGAGGTCTCACCAGTGTTCTGTACAATGGCATGAGCACTTCCCTCTTTCTACTGCTAATACCTCTCCCTATACAACCAAGCATTCTGCTAGCATTTCCTGCTGCTCTATTACATTGTCTGCCTACCTTTAAGTCCTCAGAAATAATCACCCCCAGGGGCGGACTGACCGGTCGGGCACTTCGGACATGGTCCGAGGGCCCGGCCGGGAGGGGGGCCCGCCATCAGGGGGCCCGGCCGCCCCTTTAAATGCTGCAGCCGCCTGAGCGCTCTCTTAAGAGCCTCAGGCGGCTGCAGCTTCTCACCTCCCCTGTAGCGTGACCGAGCTGCTCTGCAGTCCGCGGTGCCCGGCCGGAGTGATAGGAAGGTGCACACTGTGCACCTTCCTGTCAGTCCGGCCGGGTCCAGGAAACAGAAACTCCTGTTCCGCGCGTAACAGGAGTTTCTGTTTCCTGTACCCGGCCGGACTGACAGGAAGGTGCACACTCAGTGTGCACCTTCCTATCACTCCGGCCGCGGACTGCAGAGCAGCTCGGCCATGCTACAGGGAAGGGGGTAAAAACAGAGAGGGAGAGAGGGAGGGAGGGGTAAAAACAGAGAGAGAGGGAGGGAGGGGGGTAAAAACCGAGAGGGAGGGAGGGAGGGGGGGGTAAAAACCGAGAGGGGGGGGGGTAAAAACCGAGAGGGAGGGAGGGGGGGGGGTAAAAACCGAGAGGGAGGGAGGGGTAAAAACCGAGAGGGAGGGAGGGGTAAAAACAGAGAGAGAGGGAGGGGTAAAAACAGAGAGAGAGGGAGGGGGGTAAAAACCGAGAGGGAGGGAGGGGTAAAAACAGAGAGAGGGAGGGAGGGGGGTAAAAACCGAGAGGGAGGGGGGGGGGGTAAAAACCGAGAGGGAGGGGGGGGTAAAAACCGAGAGGGAGGGGGGGGTAAAAACCGAGAGGGAGGGGGTAAAAACCGAGAGGGAGGGGGGGGTAAAAACCGAGAGGGAGGGGGGGGTAAAAACCGAGAGGGGGGGTAAAAACCGAGAGGGAGGGGGGGGTAAAAACCGAGAGGGAGGGAGGGGTAAAAACCGAGAGGGAGGGAGGGGTAAAAACCGAGAGGGAGGGAGGGGTAAAAACAGAGAGAGAGGGAGGGGGGTAAAAACCGAGAGAGAGGGGGGGGGTAAAAACAGGGAGGGGGTAAAAAGAGAGAGAGAGGGGGGTAAAAAGAGAGAGAGGGAGGGGGGGTAAAAACAGAGAGGGAGGGGGTAAAAACAGAGAGGGAGGGGGGTAAAAACAGAGAGGGAGGGGGGTAAAAACAGAGAGGGAGGGGGGGTAAAAACAGGGTGGGAGGGGTAAAAACAGAGAGAGGGAGGGGGGTAAAAACAGAGAGAGAGGGAGGGGGTAAAAACAGAGAGAGAGGGAGGGGGGTAAAAACAGAGAGAGAGGGAGGGGGGTAAAAACAGAGAGAGAGGGAGGGGGGTAAAAACAGAGAGAGAGGGAGGGGGGTAAAAACAGAGAGAGAGGGAGGGGGGTAAAAACAGAGAGAGAGGGGGGGTAAAAACAGAGAGGGGGTAAAAACAGAGGGAGGGGGGTAAAAATAGAGAGGGAGGGTAAAAATAGAGAGGGAGGGAGGGGGTAAAAACAGGGAGGGGGGTAAAAACAGAGGGAGGGGGTAAAAATAGAGAGGGAGGGAGGGGGTAAAAACAGGGAGGGGGTAAAAACAGAGGGAGGGGGGGTAAAAATATAGAGGGAGAGAGGGGGTAAAAACAGGGAGGGAGGGGTAGAAACAGAGAGAGAGGGAGGGGGGTAAAAATAGAGAGGGAGGGGGGTAAAAACAGGGAGGGGTAAAAACAGAGAGGGAGGGGGTAAAAACAGAGAGGGGGTAAAACAGAGGGGGGTAAAGAGAGAGGGGGTAAAAAGAGATGGGGGGTAAAAAAAGAGAGGGGGGTAAGAAGAGGGGGGAGGGGGGAGTAAGAAGAGGGGGGAGGGGGGTAAGAAGAGGGGGAGGGGGGAGTAAGAAGAGGGGGAGGGGGAGTAAGAAGGGGGTAAGAAGAGAGTGAGGGGGGAGTAAGAAGAGGGGGAGGGGGGAGTAAGAGGAGGGCAATTGCCCCCTCCCCTGTCAGCAGGCACCGTGCGGGCAGCCGGCAGGGGAGGAAGAGAGGACCCGGGAGCTCAGCCTGCAGCTCCTCTGGGTCCTTCTTGCGCGAGCACAGATCGTTGCCGTGGTTACCACGGCAACGTTACGGCTCTTGTGAGAGTAAACTCTAGCCCTGGAGCTACGGGCTAGAGTTCACTCTCAACACTGTGACCACCAGGGATTCCTGGGGGTCGCAGTGGTGAGAGTGAACTCTAGCCCCATAAACACACTGCCCCCACACACCATACACATTCACACACTGCCCCCCCATACACACACACTGCCCCCACACACACCATACACATTTACACACATTGCCTCACACACACACACACATACACTGCCCACCCATACACACACAGCCCCCCATACTAACATTGCCACACACATACACAGCCCCCTCATACACACATTGCCCCACACACCCTACACATTCACACACTACACCCCCTCACACACACTGAACCTTTCACACACACTGCACTCCTTACACATTGCACCACTGCTCCTATACCCTACTACAGCCTCATATCCCAGCAGACCCCAGGTAAGTTGTCAAACTGTTCTTAAACGGTTTGACTACTTACTCTGGGAGGCGGGCCCGGCCCTCCTGGCACCATAACGACTACACAGAGCAGTAGTGGTTATTGTGCATGGATTATTTCTTTAAATAATCTACAAGTGCCCCAGTAGCCAGCAAGCCAGCCAGCCCACAGGCCAGCCAGCCAGCCCACAGGCCACCAGTTAGGCTTACAGCCAGCAAGCACACAGCCTGCCAACCGCAGCAAGCCACAGCCTGCCAGCCAGCAAGCCACAGCCTGCCTGCCGCAGCCAGCAAGCCCACAGCCTGCCGGCAGTAGCCAGCAAGCCCACAGCCTGCCAGCAAGCCCACAGCCTGCCAGCCGCAGCCAGTAAGCCCACAGCCTTCCAGCAAGCCCACAGACTGCCAGCAACAGTAATTAAGGTAAGAGGAGCCAACTTGGCCTAGGTATCAGCGAGCTATGTTGTGTTGCTATATTGTGAATAGGAACCAGAGTGTTGGAGAGACCCCATTAGACTCCATTGTAGTCTCTAATGGGACCTGGAGGAAATTCTTTCTAACACACTCTCTAAAGGACACTGAGATAGCCTCTGCTAGAATGCTCCCCCCTCCATGGCCCATTAGCCCTCAATTGTAGTCTCTACTGGGGCCTGGAGGCGACTGTTTCCAGCAGGGACACTGAGATGGCCTCTGTTAGAAAGACCCCCTTCCAAGCCTATTAGACTCCATTGTAGTCTCTAATAGGGCCTGGAGGGGATTCTAACACACTCTCTAAAGGACACTGAGATAGCCTCTGCTAGAAAGACCCCCTTCCATGGCCCATTAGCCCTCAATTGTAGTCTCTACTGGGGCCTTGAAGGGATTATTGCACTTTTGTTCCTTGTGTCTAAAGATTGTGTAGGGTGTGGCTGGAGGCGGTGCATGGAGGCGGGACATGGGTGGCGCTTGCTGCGGAGTATGGGTGGGGCCTGTAAGGGGGCCCTTGATTTATTTTGCCCGGGGGCCCTGAGGGTTCTCAGTCCGCCCCTGATCACCCCTAAATCCCTTTCCTCAGATGTTGAGGTTAGGACTCTATCAAATATTCTGTACTGTACAGGGATCAGAATAAAGTCCTATGATATAATATGTGTGGGTGGACCTTAACAGAAAGGGTTAATGGTTACTCCAAGCTTCATAAAACTACTACAACCCAGTTTGTCTGTAAAACATAAAAAATAAAACCATTTGGGGGGGTGTCAATATGACCCGCACATTAGTACAAAGGAAATGTATTACTTCCCTTATGTTACCATTTGCCATGCTGCAAGTTAGGGCATGTCTACTAAACAGCAAGTAGCCAATGGCAGCTGGCTGTCATAAAATACCAGCAAGCTATAGCGGCCACGGCTGTAATAACAAAGGCACAGAGACCCCATCCGTAGGCATCAGAGGTGGGGGCTTCATATTAAATATGGGTGGATAAACAGATCACTGACCACCCTCTGCACTCACCATGGATAGCAGGGGGGGGCTATGAAATTATTCAATTATAAAGTATATGGACAACCTAGTGTCTACTCTGCCCCCAAGATGGGGCCATTTATATATTAAACATGGGGACCAAGTGTTCGCCCCTGCCCCCACTTGTGATTAGCAGACTGTGGCTATAATAATAACCTGGTGTGTGTGTGTAATATATATATATATATCCCTATCTCTATCTGTGTAAATACATAGATTTAAACTCATTAATATAGAGGGTTATGCATATATCTATGCCTCTGTCACTCCACTTGCAAGCTCTCTGCTCATGCACGGTGAAACATTCAGTGGGGTGACTTAACATTTTAAATCCCTGAGACTTGGGTCTCAAAAATTAGCAAATAGTGTTCCTTAACAGAGGCTGCTTGTATGTTGGCAAACTGATCTCATGCTGTCTTCTCTAGATCCGGGAATTAACCTCAGGATACAGGAAAACCAGGGCCGGTTCTGCTAGTCCCGTGGACTCCGAATCAGCTTATGACATCCACAGAGCCTCATTCACACAGCTTGTCCCACTTTCATTTGTTATCTGTTACCATGGCAATCAAAGGTCCCATTTACACAAACATCACAGTGCACACAAAACCTAAATTGTACAATAGGTCGCTCCTGAGGTTTCGCCTAACTCCCTTGTATGCACGAAACAATTAGGCCTCTATTTCACTGGTCTTTCCATTGATCTTTCTTCAGACATGTATCAGCACCTGGACATGACTCTGTAACTGATACAATGGTTAGCAGAGAAACAGATCACTGTGTAAGGACTATTTGTACCAACATTGCTGGTTAAACAAAGCGCAGGCCTTAAAGACACCTGCAGAGTTCAGCACAACTGGTTAGGACTAAAACATGGACCAAACTTCACTTTTTTCCTCAATCTAAATAAATGCAAACTCATTTTTTAAAGTTATTTCTTTCCAAGCACCGACATATATCACAGCACTGTGCAGTTAAATATCTTCTTTTTTATCACTTAAAATGTCTCTGTCATCATATATAGTCCATACACTACATTTTATTGTAATTTTTTAAATAAATAAAGTAACCGGTTTCCAGCTAACCTTGGGCATGGTTGCAGACAGCATCACCAGTGAGTTCTGTTTCCTGCAGTGTGGAATACTGGGAGCTAATCTGCAAATCACACACTCTGATTGGCTGCTAATTATCACTTGTTTTCATCAGTAACTGTTACAAGTGGTAATAATGCCTCTACACTAAAAGCCTGACAAGTGGTAATAATGCCTCTACACTAAAAGCCTGACAGATTTTTAAAGGAATAGAAATCAATACTATTTCAGTAGAAATTGGCACATTTGTAAATGGGGCAGAAACAACACCCTGGCTGTTAATTAGACAGTGGGGGATTGGAGGCATGTTTACACTTCCGTTAAAGGGACACTATAGTCACCTGAACAACTTTAGCTTACTGAAGCAGTTTTGGTGTATAGAACATGCTCCTGCAGCCTCACTGCTCAATCCTCTGCCATTTAGGAGTTAAATCCCTTTGTTTATGAACCCTAGTCACACCTCCCTGCATGTGACTTGCACAGCCTTCCATAAACACTTCCTGTAAAGAGAGCCCTATTTAGGCTTTCTTTATTGCAAGTTCTGTTTAATTAAGATTTTCTTATCCCCTGCTACGTGAATAGCTTGCTAGACCCTGCAAGAGCCTCCTGTATGTGATTAAAGTTCAATTTAGAGATTGAGATACAATTATTTAAGGTAAATTACATCTGTTTGAAAGTGAAACCATTTTATTTTTCATGCAGGCTCTGTCAATCATAGCCAGGGGAGGTGTGGCTAGGGCTGCATAAACAGAAACAAAGTGATTTAACTCCTAAATGACAGTGAATTGAGCAGTGAAATTGGGTAGGATATCTACAAAAAAAAAATAGAATTCAATTTAAATTGCTGCAAATGCATATTTGCTGAGAAATGGCGGCCGCTGTGAATCCAGCTCTCCATAGAAATCCCTCTTTTATTAGTTTTGTCCATGAATCTTGCCAGCTAGTGTAACAATGTTTGGATTCCTAACACTAGAGTTTTCCTTTATGTATCGATCTTACAGTTTCCCATTATTGTTCAAAGCCACAGAGTATAGTATGTATCCATAAATAAGCCAAGGTACAAAGTGTTTTCATTAAATGCTGTAGCACTTGTTGCACAAATTATCTGGCTGTGCTCCTTTTAATTATACCCTGTGTGCTTATACCACTGTAGGAGCCACAGTGGGGGGATAGTAGCACCTATTTCGGGTTATTTACTTTTTGTTTTAGGGGTACTGCAGTAACTTCTGCCTCTGTCTTTTCTATGTATCCATAGATAGAATTAATTTGAAAAATAGGGCAACTCCATCTATATCATGCATTTTACACTGCAGGGTGTACTGATGTTCTGCATGCGCTAAAGTCTGTTCCATGTAGTGCAGGGTTCAGTGGAGTTCCTCAAGCTGTAAATTCTGATCCATGTAGTGCAGGGTTCAGTGGTGTTCCTCATGCTGTAAACGCCTGTCCATGTAGTGCAGGGTTCAGTAATGTTCCTCAAGCTGTAAAGTATGTTCCATGGAGTGCAGGTTTCAGTGGAGTTCCTCAAGCTGTAAATTCTGATCCATGTAATGCAGGGTTCAGTGGTGTTCCTCATGCTGTAAACGCCTGTCCATGTAGTGCAGGGTTCAGTAATGTTCCTCAAGCTGTAAACTATGTTTCATGGACTGCAGGGTTCCGTAGCATTTCTCAAGTTTACAGTGCACTCCATGAAACATAGTTTTCAGCTTGAGGAACATTACTGAACCCTGCACTACATGGACAGGCGTTTACAGCATGAGGAACACCACTGAACCCTGCACTCCATGGATTAGAATTTACAGATTGAGGAACACCACTGAACCCTGCACTACATGGACCGACGTTTACAGCATGAGGAACACCACTGAACCCTGCACTCCATAGACCAGAATTTATAGCACGAGGAACACCACTGAACCCTGCACTCCATGGATGAGAATTTACAGCTTGAGGAACGTTATTGAACCCTGCACTCCATGGACCAGAATTTACAGATTCAGGAACACCACTGAACCCTGCACTACATGGATCGACGTTTACAGCATGAGGAACACCACTGAATCCTGCACTACATGGACCAGAATTTACAGCATGAGGAACGTTACTGAACCCTGCACTCCATGGACCAGAATTTACAGCATGAGGAACGTTACTGAACCCTGCACTCCATGGACCAGAATTTACAGCATGAGAAACACCACTGGACCCTGCACTACATGGATCCAAATTTACTGCTTGAGGAATATTACTGAACCCTGCACTACATGGACCAGAGATTGTATCTTGAGGAACGCTACTGAATCCTGCACTCCATGGAACATAGTTTTCAGCTTGAGGAACATTACTGAACCCTGCACTACTTGGACTGACGTTTACAGCATGAGGAACACTACTGAACCCTGCACTCCATAGACCAGAATTTATAGCATGAGGAACACCACTGAACCCTGCACTACATGGACCAGAATTTACAGCATGAGGAACGTTACTGAACCCTGCACTCCATGGACCAGAATGTAACGGAGCTCCGTGTACTCCGACCGAGTACCCTCCGTTGATGGATGCTCCTAGCGCTCTCAGAGGACTCCAAGCACTGCAGACGACACCACAACCACCGCAGGCTCCACAACCGCCATAGCTTAACTGGAGCCGCGCCGTCTTCCTTCCACCCTGGATCGGCTTCTGTCCTCCAGGACCGTGTGGGGAAGACCTCTCCTCCAGGAGAGCGTAACAGGAACAAGCTCTTAAAAGAGCTAAGTGATTAAGAGCTCAGGGGAATATGCAGCGCATAGCAATCCCCAGTGTGATATAGCAGTTCCCTCCAATAACGAGACACGGCTACGTATTGAGGGTCAGAAGAGGTCTGAGGACTGGAACACCCAGCCTGCTTTTTATTTGGATAAGGTACACACAGGACACTCCCAGGGGGAGGATGAAATTAACCAATAACAGCATAGTACAGCCCACAGGTTCCCTCCCCTCAGATAAACAGTTAAACCAATTATTACATACAATAAAAATACAGTTTTTACACACACACTGTAACTTTAAAACCATACATCCAATTTCAATAAAAGTTGCATATTCAGACTCAGCATACATCAAACATAAACCCTTCCAAAATTCAGCCAAATCCCCCCAGTGGATCAAAAGTTAGCTGGAAGTCCTTTATGACCGACCGCAAGCACAATTTCCTGCCCAAAACAGTTCCATAGATTTGGGCTGTGCGGCCGGTCAATTTCATGCGGAAAAACGACTAAGTCCCATTTCGAACGGGACTTAGTCTCTGGAGCTGCAAGTTCCGTATGGGAGAAGGTAAGGGTCAGCGGTGTTCGGCAGAATGTGTAGCCGATTTTGGTTCCACAGAATCTTTAGCATACACCGCTGACCGCATTCGAGGAAACCAAGATGGCCGCCGCCACGTGCAATTAACCTGCAGTAACCTCACAGCCTGGGAGGTAAATTGCCTGCACACTTTAGCTTCTGGGTGGTCCGCCTGTGTGGTACTTGGTTCAGTAAGCCCTATTTACTGAACCAAGTGGGGGAAAGCCAGGGGCAAGTTATTTTACCGGTCTGGGGACATAGTCTTAAAGGGGCATTGTTCAGCAAAGTCACAATATGTCCCCAGACGGTTCTTAAAGGGCCATACACACCCAATAAATGTTAATAAGTTTTCAGGGGCACAATCTTCCAGGGGCCATAGTCATGAGGCAGGAGGCTGGCAAACATGCTTCTCCACAATCCAGGGAAGCAGGGCAATTTCTCATTTAAAGGGCCAATTACAAATAGCGATTTGTAACACAGAATTTACAGCATGAGCAACACCACTGAACCCTGCACTACATGGATCCAAATTTACTGCTTGAGGAACATTACTGAACCCTGCACTACATGGACCAGAGATTATATCTTGAGGAACGCTACTGAATCCTGCACTCCATGGAACATAGTTTTCAGCATGAGGAACACCACTGAACCCTGCACTCCATGGATGAGAATTTACAGCTTGAGGAATGTTATTGAAACCTGCACTCCATGGACCAGAATTTACAGATCGAGGAACACCACTGAACCCTGCACTACATGGACCGACGTTTACAGCATGAGGAACACCACTGAACCCTGCACTCCATAGACCAGAATTTATAGCATGAGGAACACCACTGAACCCTGCACTACATGGACCGACGTTTACAGCATGAGGACCACTGAACCCTGCACTACATGGACCAGAATGTACAGCATGAGGAACGTTACTGAACCCTGCACTACATGGACCGACTTTACCGCATGAGGAACACCACTGAACCCTGCACTACATGGACCGACTTTACCGCATGAGGAACACCACTGAACCCTGCACTCCATGGACTAGAATTTACAGCATGAGGAACACCACTGAACCCTGCACTACATGGATCCAAATTTACTGCTTGAGGAACATTACTGAACCCTGCACTACATGGAACAGAGTTTACAGCTTAAGGAACGCTACTGAACCCTGTTCAGTAACGTCCCTGACAGCCACTAGAGGCTGGATTAACCCTCAATGAAAACATAGCAGTTTCTTGGAAACTGCTATGTTTTCAGCTGCAGGGTTAAAACTAGGGGGACTTGGCACCCAGGCCACTTCATTGAGCTGTAGTGGTCTGGGTGCCTATAGTGGTCCTTTAATAGTTACATGTTGGCCATCTGATATCCATTTCTTTGAGTTTAAGTAGATCCATGCCATGCTCACCCTTTACTTCTGTGTTGCTAAACTTGTTGTGTCACCAGTAATTGAACGCGAGGTCTACTATTTCCATTATACTTGGTGACATTATCCTACGCTGATACTAGAATAAATGAATGCCTCTGTAAGAGCAGTAGAACAGGAACTGTTTGGAAAATCAGAGGATGGAAGGAACAATGCAGGGTTTGAGGTCATTCTGCCCCAGCTCACTCTGTGAGTGTTTTATTTCCAGACCACATTGTCTGCGTTTCTTGACATTAGAAATGTCACACTTTCACAGGAGAGCCACATGGGGTCTGCTTGTTGCCGTGGAAACAACAATCAATTCACAGCCCATGACATGAGCAAAGTCCATCATCCCAATATTAATCATCTTCGCAGACTTGGCAGCAGAGTATGTAATATGGTTTAAGATTCATTTCTACCTGTTACAGTGAAAGAATTTAACAAAATGCAGGCCACACAAACCTGATATGTTTGATAACACATTTTCAATTATGATTTTTGTTTCTTATGATTAACCTTAACCCTGATACCTTAACCCTGTGTTTCTGCCTCTGGATTGAAATGCATAAGCATTAAAGGGACACTATAGGTACCCAGACCACTTCAACTAATTGAAGTGGTCTAGTTACAGTGTCCCTTTTGCACTTAGTGCTGCAATGTAAAACATCATTCCAGAGAACAGCAATGCAGCACTAAGTCTGCCTCCGGGGCTGTCTCCAGCATTTAAATGGACCCTTGTTCCGGTATCTGACGCTAGACATTCCTCACACTGCGTGAGGACATCCAGCATCAGATGTTTCCCCATAGAAAAGCATTGATTCAATACTTTCCTACGGGGAGGTATAAGGCACGCACAGCATTTGCCGCTCATGCGCATTAGATCCAGCTCGTCACGGAACATCGGAAGAGGCAGAGCCATGACCCAGCACCGAGGGACATCGGCACTGGGATCAGAAAAGTAAATAAAGCTTTTTTTTTTAACCCTTTATTCACCTGGGGCGGAGGGGGGTGCATTTAATGTTTACACTTCCTTTATTGCAAATTCTGAATAATTTATAATTTCATATCTCATGCCCTATTAATAGCTTGCAACCTAGACCCAGCAGGAGCAGACTGTATGCAAATAAAGTTCAATTTAGAAAGCAGGAGATACAAACTTTTAAAGTAAGTAACATCTGATTGAAAATTAAAATATTTTGTTTTCATGCAGGCTGTGTCAGTCACAGGGAATGTGTCACTAGTGCTGCTTTAGCAGAAACAAAAGTGATTTAACTCCTAAATGGCAGAGAATTGTGCATTGAGACTTCAGAGGCATGATCTATACACCAAAACTGCTTCATTAAGCTAAATTTGTTTTAGTGACTGTAGTGTCCCTTTAACCCCTTAACCCCTTAAGGACACATGACATGTGTGACATGTCATGATTCCCTTTTATTCCAGAAGCTTGGTCCTTAAGGGGTTAAGGACACATGACATGTGTGACATGTCATGATTCCCTTTTATTCCAGAAGTTTGGTCCTTAAGGTCAACTGCAAGATTGACATAACTTGACAAAAGGTGGAGCTTTTGTCATTCACTACAAGCAGTCATCTTTCGAATGCGTTGTGAGAGGTGGTCCATGGCAGATCCCGGTGTCAGGGTTGTACTCTTGTGCATTAGTGAAAGTGCAGAAATGGCGTGGGTTACTGGATGTTGGAGTTCCAGGAGCTGTAGAGGGAAGGTGGAGGCTCCTAGCAGGACATATATCTCCTACCTCAGATTTACCCCGGAGTGTTGCATACCAAGCGGTGATGTCACCTTTGGGGGTCAAAATATGTTAAAAATCTGACATAATCTTTAATGGTAATTTGAATTTGTTTTACTCAATGGTGCAACTTCACACAGAAGTGATAGTGATTATGGTGATTGGAGTGTTCCTTTAAACAATCTCTAGGTAGGTGGTACATGTCAACGTAACATCCACATGAATGCCAGGACCTAAAGTTTCCCAGCAGAACCTTGCCCAAAGTATAACAATGCCTATACGTCCTGCCTTCTTCCCATAGTGTTTCCCAGGTTAATGATGCACATGCACCCGGCCATCCACCCGATCTAAAAGAAAACGTGATTCATCAGACCAGGCACCTTTCTTCCATTGCTCCAATGTCGAATAACAGGAACTATAACTTTATTGAAAGGGTAGTGGATGCATGGAATAGCCTTCCAGCAGTGGTTAACACCGTGAGTTAAGCATGCCTGGGATAGATATAAGATAGGGCCAGAGACTAATGAAAGAATTTAGAAAATTGGGCAGACTAGATAATAAGAACAAAGTGTTTAGCCAGGAAAGGTTCTATTAGATATTCTTTGGTTTTCAAGTATATACTGGGTAGATGGTCCGAATAGTTCTCATCTGTCGTCACATACTATGTTTGTATGTTTGCTGATACTTATCTTTCCATTAACGGTGCTTTCGGTGGTGGACAGTGGTCATCATGGCCAATCTTACCAATCTGTGGCTCTGCACACCCATACATAGCCCTGTACATTCTGACACCCTTCTATCATGGCCAACACTATAGGCACCAAAACAACTTTAGCTTAATGAAACCTTGTTGTGTATAGATTATGCCCGCAATCTCACTGCTCAATTCTCTGCCATTTAGGAGTTAAATCACTTTTATTTCTGTCGAGGCAGCCCTAGCTACACCTCCCCTGGCTGTGACTGACACAGCCTGCATGGGCATGACTTATACACCAGAACTGCCTCATTTAATTAAAAGTTGTTTTGGGTCATTCAGGTTTCATCCATTTGGCGATTTGGTTAGGACAAATATCGTACTCAAAATTGCAGGAACATTAGTATATTACAAAATATAAATATGATGTATATATTTTACACTGATGCATTGATGGGTGCAATTTTGTGCCATTTGGTTCACAGATCAAGTGAGAAGTTATCTTCTATTGGTCACTTCTCACTTGATCTGTGAATAAAATCACCATTTAGTGACTATCCCCTAACCATCAAACATCTACAGGACAGGACTCTGAATCATGAAACACAATTGCTGCCAGTTTAATTTGTTTTGGGATTCTAATGTTTTACAATTTTAGAGGAATCACAATCTGTTTGAAAACAAATGCACAAGTCTAATTCTGAGAACGTTGATTTATCTTAAAGGAACACTATAGGCTCAGGAACTGAAATATGTATTCCTGACCCTATAGTGTTAAAACCACCATTTAGGTGGCTTGCTCCCCCTACCCCTCCCCATTAACTCCCTTAGAAGGGGTTAAAACTTACCTTTTTTTCAGCGCCGCGCAGCTCGGCCGTTTCCATAGGGAAAGCATTGGATTGGCTTAAATTGGCAAGGATGGGGGCGGGGCCAAATGCCAGCTTGGCCAATCACTACCTCCTCATAGAGATGCATTGAATCAATGCATCTCTATGTGGAAAATTCAGGGTCTCCATGCAGACCTTGAAGAATCTGAACGGCAGTGCAGCACTGCCCCAGGAAGCACCTATAGCAGCCATCTGAGTAGTGGCCAGTGGAGGTATCCCTAGGGGGCAATATAAACACAGTATTTACATAAAAATGCCTACAGGGAATGATTATACTCACCAGAACAACTACATTAAGCTGTAGTTCTTCTGGTGATTCTAGTGTGCCTTTAAAGAGGTATCAGTAGTGCATATAACTCCCACCAGAAGGCGGCGCTGTGCACTCACAGAGTTCCTCTTTCCAATTCCAGAAGGGAGTTTATGTACAGCAGTAAGAGGTTGGTGTATTATAATCGTGGTAGTTTAGAGATGTTTAACTAAGTGAAGTATCATCTTTAAATTGTGTAGAACGTGTCATCATATTAAGAAACTGTTTATCAAACACCATGTTACTGAACCTATAGCGTGCTACAAAGAAATGAGAGAACTGTGCATCATTAAAACACAATAATACCTTACATGCAAACTAATTTAATAACAGGGCTGTTACAAGTATAAATAACTCAATTAAACTGCCTTGCTATAGATATAGATAATCTGGTCAACATCATGTCCTATAGCACAAACAACTGCCACTTTCCTCTTCTGTGATAGATACAATGTCATCTCACTTTAACACGGTTTTACTTATTACACACCAAATAAAAAATAGAAATCGCAAGATAGAAAGTCAGACTAGCAAGTAGACTGGGAGCATAAAATATATGCACTGAGAAACCCATGCATTGTGATCTAACCAGATGCAATACATTCTGTGGATGATTGCTCCTTCAGTTCCATGAGAGTTTCTTTAAGGAGTATTAGGGCATCCTTTGCTCACGGGGTGCATAGTGTGCTCATTCAGCAACTCAGTGTATTCAGTAATGCTTCAAAAATAAAGTTGTGTAAATTGACATAATATAACATTTTATTTTGATTGCTTATATTTTGCATAAAATTCCTTTAAAGGACCACTATAGTGCCAGGAAAACATACTTGTTTTCCTGGCACTATAGTGCCCTGAGGGTGCCCCCACCCTCAGGGTCTCCCCCTCCCGTCGGGCTCTGGGGACAGTAAAGGGTTAAAACTTACCTTTATTCCAGCGCCGGGCGGGGAGCTCTCCTCCTCCTCTCCACCTCTTTGCATAAATAACGGTTTCCCATATTAATGATATTTTATGCCGTTTCCCTTGTCTTGCAATCATGGGGAGTGACAGATATGCTTATTAACACCCTAATTCGGGGTCAAATCCTACTCTCTTTCTCTCTTTTTTTTTAACCTCATTTTTAAATTATTATTTAAAATTTAAGTCGATTTTTTTCTGTGTTCTCCGCCTGATGCAATGTGCTGCATTTGCCTGTGCTAGAAATGCTTAAAGATATTTGATAGGCTCCCAGACCATTTCATCTCAATGAAGTATCAGCAGGCGAGAACGGAAATCTGAGTAAAATCCCCCCTTTGAACCCTCACACAGCAATAAAATATATTGGTTAAACCCATAGCGTTGGGAATACATGTTTGTATTCCTAACGCTATAGTTTTCCTTTAAAGGAACAATCTGGCGCCAAAAACATTCATTCAAATCCATTTAATTTTGCTGAAATACAGAAAGTGTTATTGCTTTCTACAACATAACTCCAACCCCCTAACCATGCGTCCCCCTTTTTACAAAACGTCTTCCTGATTAGATGGTGTGTAGTGCAGCCCAACTAATGAAAGATCACTGTGAGCTGAGTTGCTTTCTTGCCTCCTTCCTCTGGCCAATCACTGCTCTTTCTTATCTGTATAGTATTCAAACCATGCTTAGGAGAACAGGGGAAGTGATTGGTTGTGGGATGGGGACATGTCATACGTATACTGATCCCCTATTGGCTTGTTCATACTCAGAGTATGTCTAATAAGAGTTTGTTAAAGTAACGGATGTGTCTACGGGGTGGAGTTACACAGCAAAACGCTGGCAGTGAAAAGCCATTTAAAGAAAGATTATCAGATATTATCAGATATTCATGTATTTGGAATAAAGCGTATATATTTTTAAACATTCCTAAGATAACAGTTGAATGATACATTATAATAACTGAATGTGGTAATAATGTCCACCTGGCTAAAACCAATCATCTGTATTGTGTTGCTACTGCAACTCGCATGTAAGGCTATATCTTAATAGAAAATGGAGCAAAGTATGGATCCCCAGATGTTGCAGACCTTCAGCTGCCATATTAGTTTTCCAGCCTATTAAAAGCATAATGGAAGCTACAGTTCTACAACATTTGGGGATGTACTGTTTGCCCACCTCCACATTAATGTGTGACCCAACCCCTCCCTGCATTTACATGTGCACCCACCCCAAACATTACAAAGACATGATTCACACACAATGACTAAACATACATTCCTTTATTCACACACAGTGCCATTCTATACATACACCTCTTCATTCAAGCAAAGTGAAATTCTACACATACACCCCATTCATTCATACTTAGTGACATTCTATACAAACACCCTTTCATTCACATACAGTGACATTCTACACATACACCCTTTATTCACACACAGTGACATTCTACACATACACCCTTTATTAATACACAGTGACATTCTACACATACACCCCATTCATTCATACTTAGTGACATTCTATACAAACACCCTTTCATTCACACACAGTGACATTCTACACATACACCCTTTATTCACACACAGTGACAGTCTACACATACACCCTTCATTCAAGCAAAGTGAAATTCTACACATACACCCCATTCATTCATACTTAGTGACATTCTATACAAACACCCTTTCATTCACACACAGTGACATTCTACACATATATTTTTTTATTCACACAGTGAAATTCTACACATACACCCTTTATTCACACACAGTGACTGTCACGAACGCACCCTACTCCAAGAGTGTGCGTGACGTAGTTGTGGTGGTGAAAGGGTTAAAGTACACTATTTGTCTGCACTAGACCGGAAATAATGACAAAATCCCCCTTTTAACACCACCCACACTTAAACATAATAATATAACTATTACTATCTTAACGCTGCCACCACCAAGACAATTTATAAATGGGGTGCCTTGGTCCCCCAGGTAAATCAACAATAAAAACCCACCAAATATTACTTAGCACAATATTTATGTAATTACAAAAATACCAACTAGTCTCTTCAGGTAACGTGATTCTTAACCAGACAAAGGTAGAACTTAATAAATGAATGTTTATTATGAGCAAAAATAGTCACAGTGCATATAACAATATATAATAAACAAATTATTTACACCAACAACAGATAAAAACAAAAAAGGATAAAATACAGAAGTCCTAATTACTCACTTAGGTTTTTTAAAGTACAACTTCTGTCCAGGGGGTCTCTGGCAAGGAAGGATGATGGTGACTCACTCAAAATTAGATCTTGGCCCCAAGCAAGTACACTCCACCCTTCAGGATCACAGGAGATATACCCTGTGGAATTATCACACCCCACCCAGGGGCGTACCTATAGTGATTCCAAGTGACCACCTCCTTTGTTCCAGAAACAGCAAGCCAAATATAAACTTTTTGGTTTTATCTCCTCTACTGTACCTGCCACAGAAATAATAATTGCCTCTATGAATTTGTTATTGTTTTCCCATTCCATAGACATGTTGCACGCCCCACCTGCGATCCAATAGGACAGACATCACAATTCCTGCCACACGGTTTAAGTTGTGCAACTCATGTTTAGGCTTAATTAAAAGATTGGGCTTGTCCCATTCCAAATATAATAAAAATTAGGCTTTATTATTATTCTGTGGGGTAAATATGAATGTTTTTGTCCTTCCTTTGGGTATGATACTGGAGCAAAGCTAAAATGGCATTTACATTTCAAAGAGTTTTACTCAGCACTTAATGGTACAGGCCAAATGGATGAAGAGACATTCAGACTTTTCCCAAGTGTAGAACCTCACACCTTGCAGAGTCTTGATTACTTCACATCCATATTAGTAAAACTCTTTCAACCTTGCTATGCCATCCACACTTCCCCTTCTGTCATCCGACCTCTGTGGGGGTCCCAGCTTCAAAAGATGTAACCCCTGTTGACCTCAGCAATAGCATCCTTTTGTGCCATTTACTACACAAATGGCATTAAAGGATAATATTTCATAATGTAATACAAAGTTATGCACCGTTGCCGTGACAGTGACAGTCTACACATACACCCTTTATTCACACACAGTGACAGTCTACACATACACCCTTTATTCACACACAGTGACAGTCTACACATACACCCTTTATTCACACACAGTGACATTCTACACATACACCCTTTATTCACACACAGTGACATTCTACACATACACCCTTTATTAATACACAGTGACATTCTACACATACACCCCATTCATTCATACTTAGTGACATTCTATACAAACACCCTTTCATTCACACACAGTGACATTCTACACATACACCCTTTATTCACACACAGTGACAGTCTACACATACACCCTTCATTCACACACAGTGACATTCTACACATACACCCTTCATTCACACACAGTGACATTCTACACATATATTTTTTTATTCACACAGTGACATTCTACACATACACCCTTTATTCACACACAGTGACATTCTACACATACACCCTTCATTCATACACAGTGACATTCTACACATACACCCTTCATTCACACACAGTGTCATTCTACACATATACCCCTTCATTCACACACAGTGACATTCTACACTAACAACCCTCCATTTACACATACCACCGGCATTCTTTATTGACATGCTACACATAGATACCTGCACTTTCCATGTAATAAGCACACCTTGAGTAGAAAATTAAATGCTATTAACGCACATTTGAGGTGGCAAATACATTTGTTCTTTTACTTAGTTTATTTTTGTATATGAAGTGTTAAACCATGTGTGTACACATCTCCTTTACTGTATATATTAAATATGGGTGCCTAGTCTAAATCTGAGAGTTTTCTTCAATATTTGGAGTGTAAATATCCTGCCTGTATATATAATATAGACTGACTGACCATCCTTCTATCCAATCTATCCATTCAATCTATCCGTCTATCCAACCAATCTATCCATTCGATCTATCTGTCTATCCAATCACTCTATCCAATCACTCTATCCAATCAATCTATCCAACCAATCTATCCATCCATCTATCCATCCAATCCACCCATCCAATCTATCCATCCATCCAATATATCCAGCTATTCATTCAATCTATCCACCCATTCATTCAATCTATCCATCCAACCAACCAATCTATCCATCCACCCATTCAATCTATCCAGCCATTCAATCTATCCACCCATTCAATCTATCTATCCATCCATACATCCAATCTATCCATCCAATCTATCCATCCAATCTATCCACCCATTCAATCTATCCATCCATCCATCCAATCTATACATCCATCCATCCATCCAATCTATCCACCCATCCAATCTATCCATCCATCCATCCATCCAATCTATCCATCCAATCTATCCACCCATTCAATCTATCCATCCATCCAATCTATCCATCCAATCTATCCACCCATTCAATCTATCCATCCATCCATCCAATCTATTCATCCAATCTATCCATCCATCCATCCAATCTATCCATCCATCCATCCATCCATCCAATCTATCCATCCAATCTATCCACCCATTCAATCTATCCATCCATCCATCCAATCTATCCACCCATTCATTCAATCTATCCATCCATCCATCCATCCATCCATCCATCCAATCTATTCATCCAATCTATCCATCCATCCAATCTATCCATCCAGCCATCCAATCTATCTATCCATCCAATCTATCCATCCAATCTATCCATCCAATCTATCCATTATTTTAAAAGGCAAATTATGTTTCCAAATGTATACTGCATGGATGATGACATCACCCGCGCAATTAATCCCCCAAATGAACAGTAAATAATAAAAAGATCACTTCTGTGCAGTCTTGGGGGTCTGATCTTGCCTGTCGTGGTGTGCCTGAGATTACTAGGAGTTGCATCCTGAGCAGTATCTATCACTATTTAAATGATGGCAGCTGCCTGGGACTGTAACTGCCATTAGTAACTCCCTTAACCCAAACATACAGAGCAATATTTACATGCCAAGCATTTAGTATAGGAAAATAATGTCCTCCATGATATCAACCTTCAGTCCAATGGTTTATTATGTGTCCAGAAACATTGAATTTTATTATTTACCCATAATACACTGGGTATTATTTACCCACAATGCATCTCAGCACACTATATATATATATATCAGAGCGTCTCTTGTTGGCTCAGTCACTCTCTGTCAGTGAATGTGAGTCAGCTCTGCATAAAATGAGTAACAAGCAAGACATTTGGATGGAGGACGGAAATTGTCACATTTATCGGTGTATTTTTTCCAGTTTTCTTTGAATTTATTTTTGAATTCCTGACAATTTGCAATGTCACTTAAATTGGTATAGGAATAATAATGTAAACCAAGTAGATTATGTTGTAAGTAATGAATATAAATTACAGCTATGTAATAATATTAACTAAATATAAATAACAGGAATGTTATAGTAATGCTTTACCGGTATATAATAGAAATTTGAAAAAGTTTTGTAATAGGAATGTACGGTATAACATGGGCGCAATTCTGATATCTAAAAAAGCATTAGTAATGTATAACAGACTGAGGTCCAAGGTAGTGATGTCAAGTGTAGTGCTATCACAGGACGTGATGTCAGAGGAAGTGATGTCAGAAGTAGTGCTATCACAGGACGTGATGTCAGAGGAAGTAATGTCAAAAATAGTGCTATCAAATGAATTGGTGTCAGAAGTAGTGATGTCAGAGAAAGGGATTTTAGAAGTAGTGCTATCAGAGGAAGTGATGTCAGAGGTAGTGATGTCAGAAGTAGTGATGTCACAGGAAATGGTATCAAAAGTAGTGCAATCAAGGAAGTGATGTCAGAAATAGTTATGTCAGAAATAGTGATGTCAAAGGAAGGTTAAATGCGACACTGTCTCACATTTAACCAATTCAGTGCCGGCATCCTAGATATGTACAAGAGATAAAAGATATTTAATAAATAGCACTTTCTTTATTTCCCATTCAGCACCTGAGTTCAACTAGGACTGAAAAGAACATCTTGTCAGGAATGGAATGGGATCCAACTCGCAGAATGTAGACAAAAGGTAACGTATACTGGACCTTAGAATGGCCGGACTACCGTATAAGAACAAGGAGTAGTCAAATTCAAGCCGAGGTCAAGGAGTACAGAGATCAGGATAAACGAGAATACTAAAGCCGGGTCAAAGGAGTATAGAAAGAAGAGTATTCAAAAACGGAGCCGAAGTAAAAAGCTAGAATAATAAATACAGATAAAGCACTATAAGGGACAAACATGAACCACAACGGGGCAATGAACCTCGACTGTGAGTCCTTTTTATACTGTGGCTCGTTAGGATGGTAGCCACGCCCCCAAAACATTCAAATCTGAACGTTTCGGCGGGATGTGACGTCATTAGCGTCATGAAGTCGACGCACCCTTGCCGCGTCATAAAAGGGGGTGGGGCTATCACGGCCTGGAGACAATGTGAAACGTTGATTATATCTGTTTAATCACAATGATTAATTCATTATTCATTTTACTGAATAAAAAACTACTGTAAAAAATAAATTTATTTCAAAAACATTGAAAGTGTGTGTGTGTATATAAATATTAATATATATGTTTTTAATATGCAAGTCTCACCCCCCTCAGCCAGTGATAGCTTAAGTATGGATAATATCAAGTAAGTATGACAATAAAATGCCATCAGCGGGTGGGTTAGAAAGAGTTAAGGTTATTGCAAATAATATTTGTCACAAGCTTTGTGTCATGAAGCGTCAGTCTGGTGACCTTACCCAAAATGCAGCTGGCTTTCAGTGTTTAACCCCGTCCCTTCCTGATCAAGGCTGTGTGGATGAAAATCATTCCACTTAGCACTGTTCACAATGCATCCACATGCCTGCAGCAGACCTTCTGCAATTAACCCCTGAAATGCCATGGAGAGATCTAAGGCTAACACGAGTGCATCACCCACTGCAATGCTGCCTCTATCTAAAACCTGGGACTACCCACAAACCATCACAGGGCAGCACACATACCCATGCTGACCAAATGATGACCAAATGATTTATTTAACCCTTTGCATACCAGAGGACTGTCAATCTATTATGTACACACCTCTGTGACACGCAGGCCGTTGTGCAAGTGCAAGTATTTCACAAACATATAGCAGAACGATTTTAATTAACCCTTGCAATACCAGTGCCAAGGAAAGATCGACAAAACAATTAACCTCTTGTCTGCCAGTGATTCCCTGAAAAGGTTATTCACTTTAATGGCAAACTATTAGATACATATACAGCGCTGCGGAATGTGTTGGCGCTTTATAAACAATAATAATAATAATAATAATAATAATAATAACAGTAATAGCAATCCAAATTGATATAAACCTTTTAACCTTTTTGGTTCTGGCATCCTACCTGGAAACCTAGACAGACCAGAATAACGAGAGAGATATGCAATACATACAGAACATCATTCACAGACAGTGGTATTTAATGGGCTAATATCACATTCATTCTACCATACCAGGGGCCCCAAAATGCAGATCCACATCTGGTGCACAGCTAGCATTCCCACAATGCTTTGCTATCCTAACGATTGTCAAAGCATCATGGGAGTTGTAGTTCTACAAGATAGGAATCTACCTTTTGACCATCCTTCCTCTTGTCACATGCAGAGCGTGGATGTGTGGCACCTGCCACTGATGTGACCCCTGAGCATCATTCTGCTGCATACACCTGTCACCAGGCAGACAGCATGCACAGTGCTTACCCGGCTGTATGTGTGCCGCTTGCTCTGGGCCATGCTGACTGCTATCCTCTCCTTTATCACCGTCTATTTATTGATGGCCTCACCATGGCTCCTGGTGCTGATGAAGAGGTTGCGGTTACATTAAGCCATGCTTTGTACTGGGGGTCTGTGAAGCCCCTGCTATTCGCTGCTGATTTGCACAGATGATGCCAGGAGATGCTGCAGAGCTCATACAGGATCCAGCACACAGACTGCAGGCTCTGCATGGTCCTAGTGCTCCACAGATTCCCTCTGTCAGCTGTGTCCCAATACCCAGGCTGCTTTCTATGGCTGCAGATCTATGGTATCCATATCTCGCTTGTCTCTTTTAAAATGAACATGTGGATTACCTCTTCGCCTCAAAGCTATGGTGTGTTTTTTACAGTGTTTTATTTTTTATTTTTGGATGTGAGAATTGTGTCCCCCGTGTGTAATCGATGACATCTGAATTTGTCGCTGTCATATTATACCTTTGTAGCTGTTCTCAATAAAGTGAAATGATTTTAGAATAAACTATGAACAGCCTGCTTTTCGCAGCACCGAGTCCAAATATTTTTCTTCTTTCAATTCCCAGAGTTTGACCCATAAGTTCACGCTTTCCACTCTTGTTAACTCTTGTCATAGAGTTTGTTTATCCTGCTGGTTCTCATAGGGTTAAATCCTGCTTTACCATGTGAAGATTCGCTATGGAGATACTACAAGTATCTTGATGTAAGCCGAGACTTTAAATATATAAACATTGGGTATTATCTGCTTAACGGGACTCTACACACCCCTACGGCACTTCGATTTACTAAACTGCTTCAGGGATTAGCCGTGTCCCAGTTCACAGAAGAGACGATTTTAAGAGAAACTTTTAAAGAGGCACTTTGTAAATTAAAGGGTTACTCCAACCACCATGGCCACTTTGGGTGCTTTTAGGTGGTTATGATGCAATGATCCCATATGTGTATAGCTTCACTTTCTGCAGCGACATCAGCCAGCCCAGAATGAGGTGATGCTGTCAGCAGGGACGTTTTAGTCGCGAGGCAAACAAGGCATTTGCCTTCGGCGGCATTTTCCAGGGGGCGGCAAAAAACGCCGCCCCCAAATGCCCAGGGCAAATGCCTTGTTAGCCTTGCAGCTAACTGACAAGCCATCTGGGCGGGCGATCTGCTGGGCGGCGCTGGCGGGCGGCTGGTGAGGGAGCACTTCCCCTGAGCTGTCTGCTCAGCTCCCTCGCGCGCCGCAGAGTGAGGATGGGAGCCGGAATATGACGTCATCTTCCGGCTCCCATCCTCACTCTGCGGCGCGCGAGGGAGCTGAGCAGACAGCTCAGGGGAAGTGCTCCCTCGCCAGCCGCCCGCCAGTGCCGACCGGCAGCCCCACTAGACCCCAGGGAGATAGAGACCCCCCCACCCCCCAGCATTCCCAAAGGTAAGGAGGCTGGGGGGGGGGGATAAATAAAAAAAAAAAAATGTGAGTGAGTGTGTGTGTATCTGTTAGTGTGTGTGTGTGTGTGTGTGTATGTCTGTTAGTGTGTGTGTGTGTGTATGTCTGTTAGTGTGTGTGTGTATGTCTGTTAGTGTGTGTCTGTTAGTGTGTGTGTGTATGTCTGTTAGTGTGTGTATGTCTGTTAGTGTGTGTATGTCTGTTAGTGTGTGTATGTATGTCTGCTAGTGTGTGTGTGTGTCTGACTGTGTGTGTCTGTTAGTGTGAGTGTGTGTGTATCTGCTAGTGAGTGTCTGTTAGTGAGTGTGTCTGTTAGTGTGTGTGTGTTTCTGTTAGCTAGTGTATGCGTATCTGTTAGTGAATGTGTGTGTATTTAGAAGGCGGGGCGGGGGAAGGGTTGGGTGGAGGTGGCACGGGCGGGAGGGGGGCGCCTGAGTATTGTCCTGCATAGGGCAGCATAAAACCAGGATACACCACTGGCTGTCAGCCAATGGATGATTGGAGGGATCGGCTTTTGCAGATTCCATGTCCCTTGCATTTGCAGAGGCTCAGTGCCCAGTGTGACCCAGGTAAGACATATAGGTGACCCACACTTGGGATTAATCTTGATGCATTGTAATATTGTGTTTAAACCATGCAGAGCTTAGTTCATTGGCTGAGAGTGATCAGCTGACATGCTCAGTCAATGAGATAGCCCTGCATGGTTTGGCTCAGGAGAGCTAAGAACTAAGTGAACAGGTGCTTCCGGTTCTTTGGCTGAGGTTGTGAAGGTGGGGTGTATCACTTATTGGAACCCAGATAAAATGGTTTGAATAGTTACAATAGGGGTGTAGCAGAATGGACCCTGCTATCATATTTTATACCGACTCTGGGCTATCCGTACCCCCTTCCCCCCCCTCTTCTTGATCCCCTATGTGTGAAAGTAGCAATAACTGTGCAAGACATACTCCCCTGGCTCTGCAACCTAAGGTTTCCCCTATTTCACCTGGCCGTTCGTCAAAATCCATTCCCTTAAGTGTTTCCCACGGTATTATTCATCAACCGAACAAAGTACCGAATGGTAGACCACCCAGCTATGGAGTGTGCCGCTCATTAACTCATTTCACACCTCCATAAACAGCAATCACACGAACATTCTAAGCAGTCGGCTGTGTGGTCACCGTTCGTATAGACGAACACGTGGCGGCGGCCATCATGGTACACGAACAAAGGCATCGAGTGCATGAAACTAAAATCGGACACTCGAGTGTGAGAATACCGCTATGACTTCCACCTTCACCTAAGTTCACCTAGAAGCAGGGCCGGCGCTACCATAAGGCGGCCCAGGCGGCCGCCTTAGGGCGCACCGGCCCTGGGGGCGCAAAATCAGGCTGACCGGAAGGAGGGAAGCGCACTGCACTCCCCTCCAACCGACGGCCTATTGTAGCGTGGCCAAGCGCCCGGTTCTGCGGGCGCGCGAGGGAGCACTCTCCCATGTGTGCTTCCTCTTCAGCTCCCTTGCGCGCCGCATACTGATACCGGAGCCGGAAGATGACGTCATCTTCTGGCGGCGGCATCCCTACGCGGTGCGCGAGGGAGCTGAAGAGGAAGCACACATGGGAGAGAGCTCCCGCGCGCGCGCGTGCCCGCCCGCCAGCCATCCTGCCAGCCTGCCTACCCGCCCGCCCAGGAGCCCAGCAGCACCACTGGACCCCAGGGAATCCCTTCAGCACTCCAAAAAGGTAAGGAGGCTGGGGGATTAAATTAAAAAAAAAACATGTGTTAGTGTGAGTGTTAGTGTCTGCTAGTGAGTGTCAGTGAGTGTGTCTGCTAGTGAGTGTCAGTGTGTGTGTCTGCTAGTGAGTGCTAGTGAGTGTCAGTGAGTGTGTCTGCTAGTGAATGTCAGTGTGTGTGTCTGCTAGTGAGTGCTAGTGAGTGTCAGTGAGTGTGTCTGCTAGTGAGTGTCATTGTGTGTGTCTGCTAGGGAGTGTCAGTGAGTGTGTCTGCTAGTGAGTGTCAGTGAGTGTGTCTGCTAGTGAGTGTCATTGTGTGTGTCTGCTAGTGAGTGTCAGTGAGTGTGTCTGCTAGTGAGTGTCTGTGTGTGTTTGCTAGTGAGTGTCAGTGAGTGTCAATGAGTGTCTGCTAGTGAGTGTCAGTGTGTGTGTCTGCTAGTGAGTGTCAGTGAGTGTGTCTGCTAGTGAGTGTCAGTGAATGTGTCTGCTAGTGAGTGTCAGTGAGTGTGTCTTCTAGTGAGTGTCATTGTGTGTGTCTGCTAGTGAGTGTCAGTGAGTGTGTCTGCTAGTGAGTGTCAGTGTGTGTGTCTGCTAGTGAGTGTCAGTGAGTGTCAATGAGTGTCTGCTAGTGAGTGTCAGTGTGTGTGTCTGCTAGTGAGTGTCAGTGAGTGTGTCTGCTAGTGTCAGTGAGTGTGTCTGCTAGTTTCAGTGAGTGTGTCTGCTAGTGTCAGTGTGTGTGTCTGCTAGTGAGTGTCAGTGTGTGTCTGCTAGTGAGTGTCAGTGTGTGTCTGCTAGTGTGTCAGTGAGTGTGTCTGCTAGTGAGTGTCAGTGAGTGTGTTACTGTGTGTCTCTTACTGACTGTGTTTGTGTGTGTATTAGTGAGTCTGTTTGATGTCTGTTAGTGAGTGTGTGTTTGTCAGTGAGAGTGTATGTTTTGTTAGTGAGTGTGTATGTATGTCTGTTGCTGTCCTACCACGTACTACCATATTGCACTATTGGTTTGCCTCTGTTTTTGCTTCCTTTTCATATTCTGCTATTAAGTGAAGCTACCAAGAAAATCTCATACCAGGACTAGAAGATCTATTGCCACTTTTGAGACTGTGCCTTACCATTTGGTATTTTTTATTCTTTCAAGTTTTATTATGGACTCTTTTTATATCCTGTGGGTTTTTTTTATTGCTCTTATTGATTTTAGCCCTCAGTGAATACTTTTCTAACAACCTACTATGTGCCCCTATGTAACGGCTACCCAGAGTGGAGAGGGGTATTTGCCGTTGGGGACGTCCTTTCTCCGGGCCAGGTGCTTGGCTGAAGTGAGGAGGCGAAGTCCCATCAGCTGGATCCCTGGAGCAGTAGAGAGGCAGAGCTCTGAGAAGAGCTAGTGATCATGCTGCAAGTTCCCTTTCAATAACGAGACACAGCTAAGTTTTGAAGGGTGAAGAAGAACTGATTTTTAATGGCAGGTACTCTCCTTTTATGCAGTGCTCCCATGCAAGGGAGACACCCACAAGCAATTATACAGTAACCAATAAACACAAGGTACAACCCACACATCTCCTCCCCTTAGATAAGCATTTAACACAATTAACAAGAACACATTTTTCCCCGAGTTTTGGATACACCCCCTGATAGCCCTAATCTGGGTGAGCAACATATTTAAAAATCACCCAGATAAGTCCAGGGGTTCGGGAGTTGTGGGGGTTTAAAGTTTTGACCGACCGCACAGGCACAGTAGCCGAAAACAGTTCCATAAGTTTTGGCCTTGCGGTCGATCTCTGTTCGTGTAATAAAAAGTCCTGGGCGGAGCTTGCCTACCGAGCAAAGCAGACGTGCCTGCTAAGAGCTCCTGAGCCTGAGGCCAAGATTTGGGTGTTCACGCCCGACCACCCAAGCGTACCAGCGGTGGATAGCGACAACTCTAACCAGGGGGTGATGCTGAATCGGGGGATACCCGTTATGAGACCCTCCGTCACTGTATCGACCACATCGCAGACTGCGGCCTACACGGGTGGGAGCCGAGGAGAGGCGGCCGCTCTCCCGGTTCTCTGGCTGAAGAGGGAGCACGCATATATTGCCTCCCCCCCCCCCCTGGACCGGTGGGGGATATCCCGGTCCATGCCGAGCTGGACGACCGCTTTGAATATGCGGCACACTTGGATGCCATCTTCCAAACACTCTGGCACAAACTAGAACTGCATATGCGACAGAACACTGAGGCAAGTTATGGCGCCCGATCCTCAAAGCGCCCACGTGGCGGTAACAAAGGACCCTTCCGTCCATGTTGCACACCCAGGCAGACAAAGCGCGCCAAAATGAAATGGCGCAGAAGAAGAATCCCTCTCATGCAGGCAGGGAAAAGCACATGGCGGCGCCCGAAAGCGACAACCACCCGATGCAAAACACAGCCAACCTCACCCAAGCAACCAACCAAAGTGCAATCCACTGCAAGAACCTGCAGAAGCTGGCGTCCCAACACCAGAGAGTCTCATACCGCAAGGGCACAGGTTCCTGAAGGGACAGCAGCCTTCCACTACCCAAGCACGCGGACAAGGGGGTCCCCGAAGCACCCAGAACCGACAGCAGAGAAAGGTGAGCCCCTAAAGGGAAACTACAGCACGGAGGACATTCCAGAAGGCATAGGATAAAGGGGATACTTTGGGACATGAGGCACGAAGCTTGGGATGCGCAGCCTCTTACGGTGGTGTACCATAGTTCCCAATTTAAGTACCTACCAACACACTCTCCCACAGCTGACTCTCGTATTTCACATACCTAGCCCATCCAAACCTCTGCAGGACTTCCTCACCTGTGAAAATTAGACACTGGCAAGCTTATACTCATATGTACTGTATACATAGCCAGAGAATTATAGTAATAAGCTTCATATTGTATGTATGATATTCCCGTCACTTGCATTTTTTGTCACCTATCTTACGCTTAGGAATGACATACTACTGCTCATGGGCATAATTCCCTCAAGCTTCCTGTTAATTTTTCTCCCCTTACTACTCATGCTCAAGATAAGCTCGGTTTAACTGCATACATCTTCTTAGCCTGTCATGGACAGAGAGCTCCCTCGGATGTAAGCTTATAGCTGTACGGGAAATGCTAGCTCAGGCTGACCCATATAATGGGGACTTTATAAGTGCTTTTATAAGACTTAATTTGTACCATGGGACCACCAACCCCTTCTATTCCACGCTTTAAGTAGCGAAGCGTCTTACCTGCAACAAACCGTTATATAGCATAGTCAGATATTCTATAAACCTGCTTCAAAAGCCTGATTTAAAAGCCTGATTTAAAAGCCTGATTTAAAAGCCTGATTTAAAAGCCTGACTTAAGAGCCTGATTTAAGAGCCTGATTTAAGAGCCTGATTTAAGAGCCTGATTTAAGAGCCTGATTTAAGAGCCTGATTTAAGAGCCTGTTTTAAGAGCCTGATTTAAAAGCCTGATTTCAAAACCTGTTTTCTACGCCTGATTTACAGGCCTATTTTCTCAGCCTGATGTATATGCCTGTCTTTTAAACCTGATACTCATGCATATTTTGTCTTTACAAATAACAAAAAAAAGGGTGCATTGTCTATTTACCCTCTATTGTAACTGTCTTAACACCTGCATATGGATTGCCTTTGGGGTACCATATGTATGCCTGTGACTACTATATGCACTACAAAAATAAAGAATTTAAAAAAAAAAAAAAAGTCCTGAATGACGTTCGTATGAATCCCATGATTAACTTAGTCTTTCTACCGAACGGCTGGACATTCGGTAGTTTCGGTACGAATTTATGGAAGTCTGGAAGTCTCAGCGGTGTTTGCCTAGCCGAGTGTCCGATTTTAGTTCCAGACACTCGACGGCCAAACACTGCTGTTTGGGAGTTTAAGATGGCTGCCGCCACGTGTAAAACTCCCAAAATGGCGGCCATCCAGGGACTTGAACAAAGCGTTCGCGGGTTTCAATATGAATACATTAGCCGAACAGGGAGGTAAATTGAAGCACAATTAGGCACCAGGGTGGTCCGGTGTTCGGTAGTTAATTTGGGATTTTTTAACAGTTTGTATTGTAGTCTATGGCAATCGGTTATACGGCGGTTTCAAATGAATGAACAGTTCACATAAAATATAGATCCTGCGAACGAGCTCAGAGGGCATCTGTTACACCCTACCTTTTTTTACTTTGTGTCACTATACCCCACTCCCTCTAGAATGTAAGCTCATTAAGTAGGGCACTCCACCTCTCTGTTCCTGTACGTCCAGTTGTCTGGTTACAATTACATGTCTGTTAGTCCAACCATTGTACAGCGCTACGGAATCTGATGGCGCTATATAAATAATAAAATAATAATAATGATAACCCTCTTGATCGTACTTTGTTGTGCGCCCGACCTGTAAGTTTAGAATTAGCAGGGTTATTCCTAGCTGGGCTCTTTCCCTTACCCATGTTTTGTGGCCTACCTCTGCGGGAGACAGGATGCGGGGATATGATGTGCGTAATGTACCCACCCTCTCCACTCAGCACCTGCCATGCACACTGGTTTCTTAGCTAGGCCGGGCTACGCAGAGATTTGGACATTTAGCAACATGGGCCTCTTTATACTATTTGCCTGAGTAGTGAGAACCTGCATTTGTGACCGTCTTACCCAAGTTCACAGTCTGCCCCTGGGTGCTGCAAATCTCCCCAGAATAAAATAAACAACTTAACATGAAAGAACAGTTTAGGCAATGATGCCCTAAAAACATTATATATAAAGTTTTACTATTATTATCAAAAAAATTATATACATGAAAAATGTAATAAATACAAAAGGCTAGCAGAAATTACACTCTCCACAAGAACATTACATTCAATTAAAACCGTCAATGAAAGCACTAAAATAAATACATAAATACTCTCTTTTGTTATCCAAATGGATCCAGCAAGATGCTACTTAGTCATGACTCGGAATATGTCTATATGGCACTACTACCTCCAAAATATGTGGGTGATCCCATCTGTAAGGAATACACCATATAGACATATTCCTTTTTATTAGTAATATAAATAGGCTATATTGAGGCTAAACTCTGTAATACCGAGTCTAGCCTCCAGATGCCGCCAAATGATTACTTATATTTTCTTATTGTTTGTAGTAAAATGCAATAGAGTTTGATTTAGTGGGAAACACATAGACTTTTAGTTATAATAATTATCCTGAGGAGATTCAGGACATTTGTGACTGTCACTATGCGGCTTTTTGGGGAGTTAGACTGGGAAGGCAAAAATGCCGCAGGGCCTGAGGGGGCAGATTTAATACTAATTAACACTAAACTCCCCTGTGTTCATATCAGCCTTTTTAACTATTATTCCGACTCTTTTTCATGTTAAAATCTTACATAAACATCTCCCTTTTCTTAAAATTACCAACACGGGCTTGACACTTACATCCTTGTCCTGTTCTTGCCTCAGTGCTATTTTGTGCCTTAATATAATATGCCAGAAAAATACACTCCGAGGGCTTGTAGTACAGTCAAAGTTTCAGTCCGACTTTTTTCAACTTTTACAGATTGCAAATACTATCAACTGAAGTTCCCGCAGGGCTCCCACAAGAGATTCCTTAGTTTCTCCAATCTATTTCGATTGCAGTAGTAACAAACGCTCAAATAGGACATGGTTACAATGCGGAGGTAGATGCAAATGTTGCAATTATATTACAAAATGCCCTACTTTCCACTCATCTACTAACAAGCTTTATGATATCTCTCACTTTATCTATTGTAGAACTAATTGTGCAATTTATCTCATTGTAGAACTCATAACGTGGGTCAAACCCAACGTGAACTTAAGGAACGCATCAGGAAACACACTTTGGACATTGCCAAAAAGAATATAAATTCCCCTGTAAGTCGTCACTTTGAGGCATGCAGAGCAGATACATTTCTTATTTTCAGGTGATCCAAAGGTGCTTCACACCTAAAAGAGGCGGGGAAATGAAGACCATGCTAAACAAGAAGAAAGCCTTTTAGATACTTCCGTAAAATACTAGACTCCCATATGGCGTTAACTGTGAATGGGATAAATACAATAATATACGACATTAAGTTCATGCTTTGTGGACTAATTTGTGTAGTTGTGTTTATCTTCCTTTCTCATTTCATTTATTATTTATTGAGTATAACTCAATATATACTTTGGGGTAGTTAGATATCTTTTTGCCCATTTTCATAACTTGTAGTTATTAGTTTGTATGTTATATTTTTTTATTAATATGTTGTTTGTATTATTTTCCCCCTTTTTGTCCCCACTCTCTTGATGTATGTATTATATATAATATAATAAAATTACCGGCTGTGTAAAATATAATGAAATGGTCCTCCAGGAGGCTGACTGTTACTCAGCACAGCGAAACAGTTGATGGAGCTCTGTTGCTTGCAAGTCTGGACCTGGATGGCTTTTAACTTAGGTTGTTGCTTACGGCAGTGTTTTTACTTGCTTGGCAATTCCATTTTATGTATCAAGGAATCAATTGTATCATTAAAATGTTGGTTTGGTCATTTTAGTTTGTAGAAGATTTTTTTTTTATACATTTAAAACATTTTAATTTATTTACATGCTTCATGTAAATAACATCAATGGCAACATATTTACATGCCTTAGCGCCCAAATACTCCTCATGCCCCCCAATCTTTGTATTTAATTTAATAAGGTTTATTCTTGATCAAGAGATGCTTCAACATTCTAAATAGGGTTTACAGACTTCATTATCACTTTTACTTTCCTTGTATCCGATATTTACTCTAAATTCATGTGTTTCTCTGCTCTGCTTTGATGATGTTTCTTATTCAGAGATTGAAGTTGGCTTTTAAAGGAGCGCTATAGTGTTAGGAATACAAAACTGTATTCCTATCACTATCCTGTCCCTCTGTCCCAACCCCCACCCCAGCAAATAGAAGTTACACTTAAAAAAGAGCAGAGAATTCAGGGCTTGAATAATGCTGGTGTAGTTATATTTAGCAGGTTAACCCGGTGTCTCTCTTGTCCGGTAAATAAAAGTCAGATAGGGGGAGGGTTGAGATCCAGTGCCACTTAAGCTCTGGAATCAGTTAAGTGTAAAAAGAGAGAGGTTAGTGTAGTGCCTGAGTGTCTCTAAAAAGAACATGTAATGGCAAGAAAAGAAAATACAGGAACTAATAGTGTAAAAAGTTTAGGTATGATGATGAGGAATAAAAGTAGTAAGATGTAAATTAATTTTTTTTAGGAGTTTTAATCCAGCTCCAACTTAAGCATCTGGGCGAGATGATCGCTTGCCTGTGGATATAGTGAGGCACTTGTTCTGTAGGTGGTTCTTCCTTTGTAGGGTAGAGAGTCTCATAGGTATAAAAGGAGAACAGAATAAAATAATATAGTGTACTTTGAGCTTAAAATTCCAAAAGAAAGCCGGTATATAGATGTTCACTCACATGTTCAGGAGCCTAATAATGGCTCCCAGGGTATGGCATGAAGTGGTATAGGAAGTGTAGATCCTCTCCATATATATAAAAAGGGAATAAAACAGTATAGTGCACACCGTAAAATAGAAGTGTAAAAGCAGAATAAAAACGTATTACATGGAACAGAGCAGGATACGGTTTGCTCAATCCTAGGTGCAAGGATATTAAGATCAGGAGGCAAGCAGCAGAAAGGTAAGGTCCAGCCCAGGTAAGATCAGGAGGCAAGCAGCAGAAAGGTAAGGTCCAGGTAAGATCAAGAGGCCAGAAGCAGAAAGGTAAGGTCCAGGTTTTTTATTGAAAAAACAAAACAAAAAAAACCCATAAAATTATAGCTGAAAAGTTAATAAAAATGTATAAAAACAATATCTGTAATAGGGAATATTTTCATATGTATTGGCACTTTACCATCTGCAGTAGTGCTGGTATCAAGGTAGCCCACAAATATACCTTATATAAAACAGCCTAAAAAATCAAACGTCAATGGCTGTGTCTCTGTGCCCCTTCAATGTTGTCATATACCTGGTAAAGGTACATACGTGGCTATTGCTGTACTCAGATGACATAGCTGAGCAACATATGATGTATGAATGTAAGCTCGATTGAGCAGGGTCCTCTTCAACCTATTGTTCCTGTAAGTTTATTTGTAATTGTCCTATTTATAGTTAAATCCCCTCTCATAATATTGTAAAGAGCTACGGAATCTGTTGGCGCTATATAAATGGCAATAATAATAATAATAATAATACTGCTGTAGCACACATAAGGTTTACAAAATATAGATTACAAACTCATTGTGTGTGTCAAAAAGGCATACACAATGCTTATTACCACTACACTTGGTGCAAAATTATTATGTGGTGTGCCGGAACCGACGTATGGGATAGGCCTGTCATATAGTGATAAAGGGGTGAGGTGGGAGGGATGAACCCAGCGATACCAGTTCTGATTAGGAGGGGGCCTGAGCTTATATAGCGGGTAACCCCTCCCACAATTACAGGCTAGGCCTTTCTAATTGTAGTCGGGGAAATAAGCCATATAGTAAGATAAGTACATAAGAATATAACAGTCGATTGTGGTGTGCCGGAACCGACGTATGGGGTAGGCCTGTTGGGGAGGTCAAAAAGGTTGGTGTAACGAAATAACTTATTGAACATGAGTTACATTGCTAGACCTTTAAATGCCAATCTTAATTCTTGTTCTGGTTGTGGAAAGTAAGTGGCGTATGCAGTAGATTTCCACCGCCCTAGTCTTTTAATTATGAGTCGGGACGTTGTGGCTTGAAGACGCAGAAGCGGCTCAAATTCTAAATGAGTGTCCTGAAAATCCTGTGGGGTCAAGACCGAGTCTGATGAACAAAGTGTAATGAAAGTAGTGGAGTATTAGGACCGAGACCTACCAGGGTAGCAAGATATGTGTCAAATAATGTGACAGGGCACCATTGATTACCGGTGGGATAATAGCAGACTTTGATAGGTGGACCTAGCTGATTGTTAAGGTGACAAAAGGAGATAAATGCAATAATAGAGTCTAGTGAATGAGTGTCGCTTATCTGATAGTCTGTCGTGAATTTGGTATATAGGGTAAATGCTTGATTGTATGCACGGGATGTGTTAGTAGAGAGGGCTGCACCAGCTAAGTATCTGCCATGTGATAGCAGTCTCTCTAGTCCAGAATGAGATCTTGGAATGAGGGGGTACTGATCGGTCTGGCGTTGGCTGTAGGATGTATCCTGAATAAAATCATGTTAACCTTCGTATTAGTTTCATGATAGTGAGTTCTGCCTTGTTTATGATGTCACAGGCTGCTTTGTTATCGGAGAAGCATTTTATTTCTTTATATATCTGGTATGTGAGCGCTCCAATTAAAATAAACAAATAATAATAAAATAAAATAGTATAATAATGACCACTAAAGCTTGAAACACCACAATGACCACCAAATGTAAAATCAGCAAAGAAACTGGCATATACACTGGGTAAATCTATCTAAATAAATGTACTATAAACATGTACAAAGTATATAAAAAAACTTCATTTATTGTATAAAAAACGAAACATGATTGTATCAAACAACACAATTGTATCAAACAATCACAATTGTATACAATCATGTTTCGTTTTTTATACAATAAATGAAGTTTTTTATATACTTTTACATGTTTATAGTACATTTATTTAGATAGATTTACCCAGTGTATATGCCAGTTTCTTTGCTGATTTTACATTTGGTGGTCATTGTGGTGTTTCAAGCTTTAGTGGTCATTATTATACTATTTTATTTTATTATTATTTGTTTATTTTAATTGGAGCGCTCACATACCAGATATATATTTTTCTAGTTTACTCAGATAAGTCGCTCTCCTGTATGTGATGCAGCCCTGCTTCTAGTGATTTTATTGGATCTATCTATCACCCCCATTCTCACTGTCAGTTCCTTTATATTTGCATTTTATTTCTTTCCCCTGCCATAGGAGGCTGCAACTATCGTATAGATTGTGAATAGGGCAGATGTAGTGTTGAATGCAGGCAAACCAAGGGTCTCTACTGTCCAGGAATCTCTAAACCAGTCATTGCCAAAGATGGGTGCAAACCCTGTGTGAGCTGCGGCATCGGTCCATATGACCAGGGAGGAATCTGGTAGGGATGTAAGGAACATGGCTTTCCCATTCCAATGAGATAGGAACCGCAGCCACATGTGTAGATCTGTCATGGCGTGAGCATCTAGTGATGAGAAGCTGGTGTCGGTATTGAGCAGAGGGAGAAGCACAACAATCCAGAGATGAATGCCCGGCCTTGTGGAATAATTTTCATGGCGAAGTTCAACGTGCCCAGTAAGGATTGTAGGTCTGACCTGGTACACGTGTTCCTGGCCAGAAAATATTCCACCAACTCTGATTTGCCGGGCCTTCTCCCCTGGTAACTAGCCTGTAAAGTGACAGTGTCTAAGTGAATACCCAGGAAGGTAAGATATGGTGGTCGGGCCTATCGTGTTTTCTTGGGACAGTGGTACCCCCAGTGCTGCAAATCGGGCCAGGGTCTTCTGGAGACTGACAGTGCAGGACTGAGGTAGTTCTATGGAAAGGAAGTCATCAAAATAATGTAGAACTGAGGGGCAATAAGTGATGTTTAGAAGTAGCCAACATAGTGTGTCGGCACATATATCAAACAGTTTCGGACTGCTTTTGGCTCCAAAAGTTAACCGAGTCGCAAAATAATATTTGTTCTCCCACCTTATGCCATGCACGTGTCACAGGGATGGGTGAATGGGTAGGAGCTAGAAAGCGTTAGAAATATCATTTTTTCCTAACCAAGCTCCTACCCCTGCCCTTAGAATGGCTTGAATGGCATCATCCACTGTGGTATATTGCAGGGGGAACTTTTCAGAGGGGATTAGTAAATGCTGGGGGTAGCTAAAGAATGTGGAGTGGACAAATCATAAATAAGCCTTTTTTATTGTTGAACTTTCCAGTGGCTATACCTATTGGGTTGGTACGCCAGCTGGGAAATGGAGGATGAACCCGTTGGTAACTCTTTCAAATCTGTGGTGACAGGGTCAAGGAGGGCTGACTGTAGGTTGGGACATTCATGAATCCCTGTGGGGAGTGTAACAAGGCCAGTGTGGAAACCGTCTGTGAAGCCTTGGATCAGGAAGACAACTAGGTGATGGGAAAGGTATGCCTGGAGGTAAAATGCCAGGTTGTCGATGCTAACTTTGGTCAGTCATTGTTTTAGGTACAGACAATTTGGACACATAGTTTTGGTGTGTGCCCTGAAACCAATTGAGCAGATGTGCAGCAGTCTGCACGAGCTAAATCCACAACTTCCAGATTTAAAGTTGTTGCAGATTTGAGCATTCCCAAGGTATACTATGTGTCTGCCCAACCTGTCTTTCAATCCTCTGTGTTCTGCCCAGGGCTGGCGCTACCATAAGGCGGCCCAGGCGGCCGCCTTAGGGCGCACCAGCCCTGGGGGCACAATGTCAGGCTGACCAGAAGGAGGGAAGCGCACTGCGCTCCCCTCCAGCCGGTTACTATCTGTAGCATGGCCGAGCGCAGCCCAGAGATGCCCGCCCGCGGAGCCCAGCCTCGGCCCGTCCACCTCCTACCCTGGTGTCTGCCGACTGCCGCAGGCTGTGTGGAGGGGGCGGGGATATGAATGACAGTGATGGGGCTGGGCTGCAGGACGGGACTCCACGGAGCCAGAGAGCATGCACCCCAGGGACAAGATTAAACAGATGTAAGTATGTAATTATGTATGTATGGATGTCTGTCTCTGTATGTATGGATGTCTGTCTGTATGTCTCTGTATGTCTATGTATGTATGTCTCTGTATGTCTATGTATGTCTGTCTCTGTATGTATGTCAGTTTCTGTATGTATGGATGTCTGTCTGTATGTCTCTGTATGTCTATGTATGTCTGTCTCTGTATGTCTATGTATGTCTGTCTCTGTATGTATGTATGTCTCTGTATGTATGTATGTCTATGTATGTCTGTCTGTATGTCTCTGTATGTCTATGTATGTATGTCTCTGTATGTCTCTGTATGTCTGTCTCTGTATGTATGTATGTCTGTCTCTGTATGTATGTCTGTCTCTGTATGTCTATGTATGTATGTCTCTGTATGTATGTATGTCTCTGTATTTATGTATGTATGTATGTCTCTGTATGTATGTATGCATGTTTGTCTCTAAATGTCTGTATATATGTCTCTGTATGTATGTGTGTAACTGTGTGCCTTTATGTCTCTGTATGTACGGATGTATGTATGTGTCTGTGTGTCTCTGTATGTCTTTGTATGTATGTTTCTGTATGTATGTATATGTCTGTATGACGGTTTGCCCCTGTATGTATGTATGCCTGCATGCCTGCATGCCTGTATGTTTCTGTATGCCTGTATGTCTTGTATGTATGTTTCTGTATGCCTGTATGTACATATGTATGTGTATGTATGCCTGTATGTCTCTGTTTCCCTTTATATATGTATGTGTCTGAATGGCGGTATGTCTCTGTATGCATGCATGTCTTTGTATGCCTGTGTGTATGTATGCCTGCATGCCTGTATGTTTCTGTATGCCTGTATGTCTCTGTATGTATGTATGTATGTATGTATGTGCCTGTATGTCTTTGTATGTATGTTTCTGTATGCCTGTATGTGTCTGTATGACGGTATGCCTCTGTATGTATGCATGTCTTTATATGCCTTCATTTCTCTGTATGCATGTATGTCTCTGTGTCTGTATGTCTCTGTATGATTATTTCTCTGTTTTATGACAGTGTACCTTTATGACTTTGACTGTGTGACTGAAAAAGTATGGCTGTGGCTTGGGAGGAAATACACACAGGTAAAGATGATTTTTTTTTATTTTATTTTAACCCCTTAAGGACCAAACTTCTGGAATAAAAGGGAATCATGACATGTCACACATGTCATGTGTCCTTAAGGGGTTAAAGGAGGGTAAGGGCGCCAAAATGCATCTTCACCTGTGTAACTAAAAATCCTAGCACCGGCCCTGGTTCTGCCGTGGAGGAACCGAAGGAAGCACCACTAGTGGTAGGAAGGCTTGGATCGACTGGGCACAAGTTGGTGGAGTGTGCGATGGAGGCGCACTAGACACAAGATGGAGGCTTTTGGCCGGTGAAATGGCGGCAGAAAAGTTCTTTGTCCAGCTTACTCCCTAGCCAAAAAGATTTGTGATAATCATAAAAGGATAAGCCACCATACTTGTGCCCTAGGTCCACAAACTTGTGCATATACAAATCCAACTGCTCCCTAATGTTGCAGGGAAGTGGTACACACTACGTCATGATAGAAGCCGAAGGCAAGAACAAACTCGGGTATGGTAAGCTTTCAGTTGAGTCTAGGGTATCTGGCTTTTAGCACAACCGAAAGATCACTGTAGCAATAGGCCTTGTTCTCTACTACGTCCTGAGAAGCGATAAGCAATGATACTAGGTTTATGTCCTTGCCTTCAAGAATATCTTTACCTATGGTCGGGGGTAAAAAGTGTGCAGGCGTAATGATGTAAGTGGATTTGCTTGGCTTTGGGTTCATGGGGGTGTCATTACCATGGTGAAGGGGAGCCGAAGTGGAGGTTGGTATGGGTGAGGTGACTGACGATGTCTGGGGGGATACCAACTTGTCCAGCCTAATGCTGATCGTGTTGATAGAGGCCAGGAGAGATGACATCAGGCCCTTGATCTCAGTATAATTATCGGAATGCAGGACCACTCCAGGCTGGGGGGTGCATGTGTTGGCAATGAAAATGTTATATAGTTTGGCCTAGCTGGCTGTAGCTGGAAACGGGACCACCATGCGATGTAAGTCGGCCGCGAGCTTAGGGATAGTCCATGACCGGAGAGAGTACGGACTGGCTGGTTCTAAGTTCTTGGTAGGGGTGCTTGGGCCGGGTGGTAGGCCTAGTTGGGGTTTCGGGTATAGCTAGTTCTTCTTCTTGGTCGGGAATTTGAGACATACTAAATTAAAGCAGAGTAAAGATATGGCCTTAATCGTGAGTAAAGGTGCCTGTGTCAACTGGTACTAGCTAGGCCAGAGGCGAAACATTATCTGTCCTACAAGGAAGGTGAAGCCCTGCTAGTGCCAAGTGTCGAGAGAGGCTCTATCTATGAGGAGGGCCGAATGGACGGGGGCCACTTGAATGACGTGGCAGGATTGTTGGCCTCTCGGTGACTGTAACAAGACATAATGTGATTGGTTGTGACTGGTGAGGCCCTAACTGGTAACCGACAGTGGTTGTAGTGAGGCTCTAGCTATGCGTTGGACCGAGGGGCGTATACCTCTGATGAGGATGGATGTTGGCCTCACAGGAGTAGTTTAACTTATGATAGGCTAGGGGCAATACGCTATTCATTAACAGTTGACAGCCCTACTTATTTGGGATACAGGGAGTAAGGTCAAACGATGACGTACCTAATAGTGAAACGTAAGGGTTCACTACGGAGAATAGAGGATACTTGAGAATCTGAAAAATTAGAATAGCTGGTTACGTCTGGGTTGGCTTAATTGGGGTTACCAATATAATTTTTTATTTTTTTTGTGAGTGATCTCATCTGATGAATTGGTAACAGTGGTGCTGTCAGGAGTAGTACTTTAATGCCAGTTCGGGGTGTTATCTGAGGATAAAGCTAGAGTTATCCTCTATACCAGTGATGGCGAACCTTTTTGAGCCCGAGTGCCCAAACCGCAATACATGCCAACTTTTTTTCCCTTAAAGTGCCAACACGGCAATTGTGTGTGTGTGGGGGGATGCGTGTGTGTGGGTGCGTGTGTGTGTGGGGGTGTTGTGTGTGTGTGGGGGTGTTGTGTGTGTGTGGGGGTGTTGTGTGTGTGTGGGGGGGTGCTTGTGTGTGTGGGGGTGTTGTGTGTGTGTGTGGGGGTACTGTGTGTGTGGGGGGGGTGCTGTGTGTGCAGGGTGCTGTGTGGGGGGTGCTGTGTGTGAGGGGGGGTGCTGTGTATGTGTGAGAGGGGTGCTGTATGTGTGTGTGTATGAGGGGTAATGTGTGTGTGAGAGGGGTGCTTTGTGGGGGGTAGGGGTGCTGGGCGGGGGTAAGGTGCTGTGGGGGGTAGGGGTACTGCTGGGAGGGTAGGGATACTGTGTGGGGGGTAGGGATACTGTGTGGGTGTAGAGGTACTGCTGTGGGGGGGTAGGGGTGCTGTGGGGGGTAGGGGTACTGCTGGGGGGATAGGGGTACTGCTGGGGGGTAGGGGTACTGTGTGTGGGGGGAAGGGATACTGCTGGGAGTGGTAGGGGTACTTCTGGGGGGGTAGGGGTACTTCTGGGGGGTAGGGGTACTGCTGGGGGGTAGAGGTGCTGGGGGGTAGGTGTACTGCTGTGGGGATAGGGGTGCTTGGGGGGGTAGGGGTACTGCTGGGGGAGTAGGGGTGCTGTGTGTCAGTATCCCCCCCCTCTCCTCCCTCCTTCTTACCTTTAATGAAGTAGGGGGGGGCGGCACAGCCATCCCTGGTGGTCCGGTGGTGGTAAGCACTGCAGGGGGAGAGATCTGTGAATCAGCTCCCCTGTCGTCCCGCGTGATGTTGTGTGGAGCGTTGCCATGGTAACGCTCGGCAATGCTCTACACAGCATCGCGCGGGAGGATAGGGGAGCTGCATCACAGATCCCTCCCCCTGCCTCCCGACCCGGAAGCAGAGTAGGCGCCTGCCATTTCGGGCAGGCAGGTGCCTACTCTGCATTGACGGCGAACCTATGGCCGCGTGCCCACAGAGAGGGCCTGGCGTGCCACCTGTGGCACGCGTGCCATAGGTTCGCCATCACTGCTCTATACCATCTTAGTCATATAAACACAGGGGATGAGGTGATCTATTGATATAGCTGCAATGGACTAGGAGTGGGAATCCGATGAGTCCCCAAGGTTCTGGGGAAGAGTTGAAAAGATGTCAGGGGGCCTGGAACAAAATGAGGGCGAGTACAGGAGGTAGTGGTTACTCATATATTCAGAACATACAAAGGATGGAATAGGCCATACGGTATGGGATAAGCTGGAGTCTGCTAGAGTAGGTTAGTGGATTGTTTTAGAAATTTGCAATACCTGAGAGGGGAAGGGTGAGGGAGTTAGTGATTTACGTAGGGTTGCGTATCACTTAGGTTGCGTGAGAATAACACCTAAAAGGTTTATTTATTTATTTATTTTCTGATTGAAGAGAACCAGAATACTTCTTAAATGGGTATAAGAAATGAGGCGGTCAAGTGCGACCACGAGTAGAAGCAATGTTAGGATAAATACCTAGTATAGGGGATAGATAATATTAGTAAGTTTAGTAATGTGGAAAAAGAGTAATAGTCGTGTGGAAATATTATAATACTACCGTTAGCATATTAGTAGGGTATAATTACGCCTTAACGTGAATATATGGGGGTACCGATGGTGACCCAACAGCAATGATCATATAAGGTACTATAAATAGCTTAAACAATTAAGGTAGGGAAAGAAGAGGAGAGAAAAAAAAAAACATTTTCATGTCATTATTTCTTTCGCCACCAGGGGTCGTTGTGAGCAGCCGCATGTGTGGTAAGTATGATTAGAATGAACTTGTTCGTTTGACGAATGACCGGCTTGCCGACCAGTGTTGGAGGGTAAGTGCCAGAGTGGTGAATGCGCATGCGTGGAGTGAGGTCCCGAACGGAGCACGGAACGACAAGGTAAATATGAATGAAAGTTGGGTGAATGAGCCTGAGTGCATGAACAGGCGCCAGGCGTCTGGCTGAGTGTGGTGTGAATGGGCGACTCACGGTTCTGGGACCCTGGAAACGGAACACTGGAGCAGGTAAGTATAATCTGGCGCTGGTACGCCGCGATGGTGGCTGAGCAGGATAGGAGTTGGAGCCATAGTCAGTCTGGCAATATGAAGTAGGAGGACCTGACAGCAGGTAAGGACGCCGACCGGATGGCACCGACAACAGTCAGTAGGAGGCAGGTAGCACTTGTTCGGAAGCAAGACCACGTGGGAGCGATGTCCAGGTAAGTTGAACCGGTAGTTAAAGGTTCTGCATGAACCCAGCGATACCAGTTCTGATTAGGAGGGGACCTGAGCTTATAAAGCCGGGTAACCCCTTCCACAATTACAGGCTACGCCTTTCTATTTATATGTGTATATGCCAAAAGAAAAACCACAATTTTACTCCAATATTTAGCAGAGATTGGCGGTGAAATGGCTACGTATAAAGTGTCAATATATCCTTAGGTAAATAGCCTGGGATGTCTACTTTATATAAATATATACCTTTGTGTGGCAATTTTGTTTTCTGTGATGGATATTAAACTTCCAAGACAAACATACCAAATTCCCTGTCCTAATGTGTTTTATACCCCACCTCCTATAGACTGTAAGCTTGTTTGAGCAGGGCCCTCTTCAACCCTTCGTTTCTTTGAGTTTTCTTGTAATTGTCCTATTTATAGTCAAATCCCCCCTCTAATAATATTGTAAAGCGATACAGAATCTGTAGGCGCTATATAAATCGCAATAATAATAATAATAGAAATAATAATAACTTCTAAAATTGTTTCACATTTAAATTTTATTTTAGACCTTGTAGTTTGTGACCTGTAACTTTCAAAATAAACTGAAATCCTACACATATTATGTACTTTGTAAATCAAGACACATAAATGAATGGATTTTTAATTACTTTTCCTAATCTGGACATAATATGCACACATTATTATTGCCAAAACTGTGAAAAATGTTTTTGTTTTTTTTCCATTATTTTGCATTTTTTTGTTAATGCTAACCCTACACTGTAACGGACCGTTTCAGCATAAAAGGGAAAAATCCGTTTAGGCGATAATCCCCTTTTCCATAGAGACAGGCACAGCTACTGCAGAACACCAAACTCCCGATCTGGATATAAAATAACACTCCGAACTGGAACAGCTGAACAAGAAAAGCATACAATCCGCTTACACTCTTGGCAGTCAGCTTACAATCCAATTCCCCCCAAGAACGAGACGACACTTCATTTTGAGGGTTAAACAGGAACTCTAGACTGGGACACCCAGTCTGGCTTTTATTTCCAACTCACACATACAGGCCACACCCAGGGGAAGGCATAAAAGAACCAATGACATAGATGTTACCTCCCACACATCCCCTCCCCTTAGTGTGACACATAATCCCATTATGCATACAGAGTAAAATATACTTTTACACAACTTTCATAACTTTAAAACCATACATCACATTCACATAAAAATACATATCCACAATCAATCCATTCAGGGGAACAACATATTAAAAAATGGCATGAATCCGACCAGGGGTTTAAAAGTTACTAAAAGTATCTTTTGGGCCCTGGCTTGCAGCATGGCACAATCTGGCTCAAACAGAAGTAAAACATCCCCCACAATGCATCCCGGCTTCCTCCCTTCTGCCCTGGAGATAATTGGAGAAGTAATCCAATTATCTAGGACTAGAGTCAGACTCCATTAACCACATGGTTGCAAAAAGACAGTAAAAGACATAAAATTACATACTGATACATTTAACACATAAAACACACATTTCTACATATCCCCAGTTTAACTGAACACATAAATACCTACATAATATTTAGCAGGGTTAAAGTACCATGTTCTACAGTCTTAAAGGTACAGTATCACAAAAGTCCCAATAAGTTTAGGAGGACCCTTAAAGGCCCAGTAGCAGTAATATAAATCATTACATGCCCACATATAGTTTTTATAGAGCAATATGTCCAGGGGCCGTAGTCGCAGGGCAGGAGGCTAGCAACCAGGCTTCTCCAGTTCACAGTGGCGAAGTTGGTTTCGCCACAATTCTCCCCTTTACCAATTAGACTAACAGGGTATCTGACCTCCTGCCGGTCAGTGCCCTGGTTAGTCCAGCAACCCACCCACAAAACAGAAATAGTAGAGCAGCCCACCCACAATAAATAGTTACTACACCTGGGTGAGGGAGGATCTTGTCCGGGTTCAGGTGCCTCACCACGGCTGTGTGGGGGGCTGGTAGGCTGCCTTGGTGGGTTGCTGAGGGGGCAGAGACCAGCGGTACTCTGTCCTGTTGCCAGCACTACCACGGGAGTAGTCTGGTGGGAGCCTGGTTGCTGGAGACCGACTGTCTCCCCTTTAGATATATCGCTCTGTGGCTGGGGGACAGGACCGACCGTCCCTACCCCTGGTGCTGTAAGTGCAGAGACTACGGTCCCATCTGCACCGATGTGGGGCTTAACATCTCCCCTTGGTGGGTTAGGCTGCCGCTGGAGAGAGGGTGTAACAAGCTCCTCTCTCTGGACGGTAAACTGCCGCTGGGGAGGGGGGTTAGCAGGCTCCTCTCCCTGCCACTCTCTCAGCTGGTGGAAAGGGGGACCAGCTGTCTCCCCTTTCATTCTCTTGTCCGGCTGCTGGGGTGCGAGACGGACTGTCTCTGCTCCCTGCAGGACACACTGCCGCTGGGGAGGATGGACGACACCATCAGCTCCCTGGGGTACACACTGCCGCTGGGGAGGAAGGACGGCACCTTCTGCTCCCTGGGACACACACTGCCGCTGGGGAAGAAGGACGGCACCTTCAGCTCCCTGGGGTACACACTGCCGCTGGGGAGGGAGGACGCTGCTCTCCTCTCCCTTCACTTCACACTGCCTTCTTGGCATATCACTTTGCTGCTGGGGGGCAGGAACAACAACCTCTGCCCCCTGTAACTCAGCCTGCCGCTGGGGAGGAAGGACTGCACCTTCGGCTCCCTGGGACACACACGGCTGCTGGGGAGGATGGACGACACCATCAGCTCCCTGGGGCACACACTGCCGCTTGGGAGGGAGGACGCTGCTCTCCTCTCCCTTCACTTCACACTGCCTTCTTGGCATATCACTTTGCTGCTGGGGGGCAGGAACAACAACCTCTGCCCCCTGTAACTCAGCCTGCCGCTGGGGAGGAAGGACTGCACCTTCGGCTCCCTGGGACACACACGGCTGCTGGGGAGGATGGACGACACCATCAGCTCCCTGGGGCACACACTGCCGCTGGGGAGGGAGGACGCTGCTCTCCTCTCCCTTCACTTCACACTGCCTTCTTGGCATCTCACTTTGCTGCTGGGGGGCAGGAACAACAACCTCTGCCCCCTGTAACTCAGCCTGCCGCTGGGGAGGAAGGACTGCAACTTCGGCTCCCTGGGACACACACGGCTGCTGGGGAGGATGGACGACACCATCAGCTCCCTGGGGCACACACTGCCGCTGGGGAGGGAGGACGCTGCTCTCCTCTCCCTTCGCTTCACACTGCCTTCTTGGCATATCACTTTGCTGCTGGGGGGCAGGAACAACTACCTCTGCCCCCTGTAACTCAGCCTGCCGCTGGGGAGGAAGGACTGCACCTTCGGCTCCCTGGGACACACACGGCTGCTGGGGAGGATGGACGACACCATCATCTCCCTGGGGTACACCTTTGAGTCCCCGAAACGCACTCTGCCGCCGGATAGGGCGACCGATACCCTTGGCTGGATCTGCCATGAACCGCAGGTACTCATCTACCTGTCTACTCACAAGCTGCACGTATTTCTCCGGGGGGTTGGGTCCGAAGAAAATCAGTCGTGATCTCAGCTCTTTGTCAAACTCCTCCTGCGTGTAGCTGGGTGCCATGCTTGCTCTGCTGCAGTTGGTTCCTTGAAGATAGGGGCGCTGTACGGGTACTGGCGTTGCCCTCACTTTGTAATCCAGGAATGGTGTTGTCTGTAGCTGTCCCTCTGGTTGTAGGAACGATCCCGCCGCTTGCCACCAATTGTAACGGACCGTTTCAGCATAAAAGGGAAAAATCCGTTTAGGCGATAATCCCCTTTTCCATAGAGACAGGCACAGCTACTGCAGAACACCAAACTCCCGATCTGGATATAAAATAACACTCCGAACTGGAACAGCTGAACAAGAAAAGCATACAATCCGCTTACACTCTTGGCAGTCAGCTTACAATCCAATTCCCCCCAAGAACGAGACGACACTTCATTTTGAGGGTTAAACAGGAACTCTAGACTGGGACACCCAGTCTGGCTTTTATTTCCAACTCACACATACAGGCCACACCCAGGGGGAGGCATAAAAGAACCAATGACATAGATGTTACCTCCCACACATCCCCTCCCCTTAGTGTGACACATAATCCCATTATGCATACAGAGTAAAATATACTTTTACACAACTTTCATAACTTTAAAACCATACATCACATTCACATAAAAATACATATCCACAATCAATCCATTCAGGGGAACAACATATTAAAAAATGGCATGAATCCGACCAGGGGTTTAAAAGTTACTAAAAGTATCTTTTGGGCCCTGGCTTGCAGCATGGCACAATCTGGCTCAAACAGAAGTAAAACATCCCCCACAATGCATCCCGGCTTCCTCCCTTCTGCCCTGGAGATAATTGGAGAAGTAATCCAATTATCTAGGACTAGAGTCAGACTCCATTAACCACATGGTTGCAAAAAGACAGTAAAAGACATAAAATTACATACTGATACATTTAACACATAAAACACACATTTCTACATATCCCCAGTTTAACTGAACACATAAATACCTACATAATATTTAGCAGGGTTAAAGTACCATGTTCTACAGTCTTAAAGGTACAGTATCACAAAAGTCCCAATAAGTTCACGGAGGACCCTTAAAGGCCCAGTAGCAGTAATATAAATCATTACATGCCCACATATAGTTTTTATAGAGCAATATGTCCAGGGGCCGTAGTCGCAGGGCAGGAGGCTAGCAACCAGGCTTCTCCAGTTCACAGTGGCGAAGTTGGTTTCGCCACATACACCAACCCCCAACTCTATACCAACCCAATCCCTATGCTTATACTAATGCTAAACCAGTATTGTTAGGATGTCCTTACATCGTAAAGTGCCATAGTCTCACACATTTCATCTCTACATATGAATTTTAATCATAGACAAGTTAGGAAAGTCCTTGAGTTGACAGGCCCTGAGAGCTCAGTCTGACTTTCACCCTTGCATTTTGGTATCACTCTGCTAAGGATGTTGTGCTGTGGTCTACTGAGGGTGGCATGGATAGACAGAAAATCCCATGATACAGTCCTGATTGTAGAGCATTTGCCTGAACCTTGGTAAAAGTGTATCTTACTCATTTAACAACACTGCCCATCCCATGCATGCTTACGTTAAAATGGGCCTCTTGTACAAGAGAAGGCTACTCTAATCATCTTTCAAGACCGTTTTTGATCACTATTCCTTGGATTATGGCACAGTATGTGTGAAGAAACTATTATGTGTATGCAATTATTTTGTATTTTTCTTCATTCGGTAGAAAAAACTGCCAAACACGGACCACCCCCTGGCTCATTAACTACAAAGAAAACCGCAACTTAAGAGCTCTCTCTGTGTGGCAGCCGTTCGTATAGCCGAATGCCACGTGCAGGAGAAAATGGCAGCCATTGTGTTCACATGAAAGGAGGCAGCGGGACTTGGTCGTCAAGTGTCTGGAACTAAAATCGGACACTCAACGTCCCGAACGCCGGTCAACTTCGCGAACGCCTGTTTCCTTTCACCAATCAGCCAGGAGAGCGCTATTTGGTAGGTTTGTTCCCACGAACGCTACCTTTGAGCCAGGGGAACCATTTGTGTATTTGTTCAGTTTTTAGACTTTTCAAATGAGGCCGACCACACAGCCTAATTTCACGGAACTATTTCTGGGCAAGAGTCTTGTGTGTGGCCCAGCCAAATTAAGACTTCCATGGAACTCCCAAACCCCTACACCGATCTGGGTGATTTTTTAATATGTTAGTCCCCCAGATCAGAGCTAACAGGGGATATATTTTTGTGGGGTTTACATGAGGTTTGGAGCACTTTTTGGAGTTTGGGGAAATGTGTGTTTTTTTTTGTTTGGAGATAATTGAGTTCAGTACAGTGCTTGACTCAATTATCTCCCAGGCAGAGGGGAAGGATTGTGTTATTTTATGTGGGAGTGTCCTGGACCTGAGAGCCAATGTAACTGCAGAATGTATTTTGTCCTTGTCCCCTGGGCAAATCGAAGTAATTGTCAGTGCAGCAATATGTTCCTCTGCATGATGTAACAGATTCACCTACTTCACAGAATATCTCAGAAATAAATGACCAATAGGCTTGTGGTGGTGTGTCAAACTCCAAGGTTTTGTCTATAAAAAGTATTCCTATTCTGTTATAAAACAAGAATAAGCCACACAATTGCAACATTGTCATAAAGTTATTACAAATATACACACAAAAATGTTTTAATATAGTTCAAATAAGCAAAAGTTACAAACATGTAAAGTATAGTAATTATTAAAATATGTTTGTCAGAAAGCGAAGTATAATTTACATCCCAGTCCCAGTTTTAGATTGAGTATCTATCGACAGAGATCTGAATAGGTTCTAAATGAGATCCCTTATATAGACATGTGATACTTAAATGCTAATACAATTCTCTACGTATGCTAAATCCACTATGGCCTTTCTACATAACATAATGAGCTAGTCACTGCACTAAAGTAACTTTAAGTTTACCTATAATGTAAGTCTAAGTTCAAAATCCTAAACTAATAAGCAAACAAAACATGCTCCTTAAGGTAAGAAAATATATTGGCTTCTTACAAGGTAATTCCGATTCTCACCTAGAGAAGGTTATCAGAGATTTAGACTGTGAGCTCGTCTGGACAAGGCCCTCTTTATCTTCTGCTCCTTATGTCATACATGTTCTGTTAGATTTAGATGTTTGTTTTGTTAACCTATTTAAAGCACTGTGTTGGCACTATATTAATAATTGTTATTATTGAATGAACCTTTATTCACTAAATTAATTGCAAAGACGTCATTGTCTTGATTTGTATCACATGTGCATCTTGATTTGTCCTGTAGAATTGTAAATGCACAGAAAGTTGTTCATTGTTTTTATATAATAATATAGACAAATAAATTCAAACCCTGCATTGCATATTTATGTTTGTGTTAAAAGTTTATAAATGTATCTTTCTTTTTAAGCAGTTGCAAACTAATTAAGCTTAAGTAATTTTAGCGTAGATTAGATGACCTTAAACATGAGAGAATCTATGGTAAGATCATGTCATGTCCATCTCATGGTTGATACTCTTCTTGAGTTACCATCAGATCATAGTGGTTGACCCCTTTCCAGATGCCCTCAATGTAAGTTTCATAGCCAAACATTGTTCGTATCTTGGCACGGTATGGCACATCCATTTGTCCCTTTGTGACAGATGCCACCATACGTATTGATTTCCCTCCTGGAACTTCAACATCTGAACTGGAGGAAAAGGAAGTCTGTAAAAGAAGTAATAATGTGATAAATGTCTTGTAGCGGGCAAGGGTATTGTAGGTTTTTATCTGTATACCATTATTATCACAAGGTCCTCACTTTAGTTTAATTATTTATCCAGTACAACAAAACAAAATTTTTATGTATAGTAATTTTTATGAGGCAATGATATGACAGCTCTTTATATGATTGGTCCTTGTTTCATGATGATTTTCAATGCCAAGTCATGTGTTTTTGTAATAAAAAAAATTGGTTAAGAGGACCTATACATTTGCAATGTTTACCATAGAGCATACTCATGAGCTTGCGAAGTATATATGTAATAAGCAGAATAAAAAAAAGAAATTGTCAGGACTATGGAATATTGACAGACAGCATAGAACAGTTTGGGGTCTAAGCTGTTCGACTTATATAAGGAAGTAAGCAACAGAAGAGAGGGGAGAGAATAAGAGGAAAATGGAGAGGAAAAGAGGAAAAATGTAAATACAGGAATGTTCCCTCTGCATCATCTGTGTCACTATTGAAGCCCCTATAACAAAGGGCAATTTCTATTGGTCCTGCACAAAATAAACATACAAATTATTTAAATTCTGGCGCAGGAATTGCCTCCATCCATGGATCCATTTAGTTTTTTTTTTTTTATTGGATGGAATTCATAGACGGACAGCAACAGCTAATGCTATTAATTGAGATGTATGAACTTCTACTTTTTTAATATCTAAAGACAAGGCCAGACCCGGGGAGCCTGTATTACCCAACTGAGTGTCAAACCATTCAAAAATGACTTTCCTGTGCCAGGGGACAGCTGGCATAATAATTACTGCAGTTATGCTGTAGTAGTTATGATGACCCCACTTCCAGCGATGCAGCTGCGCCGGGGTCTCGCTGTCTCCACCCACCCTGGACCCAAGGCCAGGATCCAGCTTCCATTGGGTGAACCTCTCTTTCCCCAGAGAGCGTTGCAGGAACAGAACAGCTCTTACAAGAGCTCAGTGATTATAGCAAGAGAGTATGACCAGCATAGCTATCCCTTGTAGCAGATTCCCCCAATAAGAGACAGGACTCAGATTGAGGGTGAAGAAGAACTGATTTTTAATGACACACACTCTGCTTTTATGCAATTCTCCCATGCAAGGGAGACGCCCACAGACAATTATGAATTACCCACACATTCAATTATGAATTACACTGGTTACATCCCCACACATCTGCTCCCCTTAGCCTGAGAGGTAACACAATTATCCGTACAGTTTAAAACATACTTTTTACCCAACTTTCATAACTCTAAAACTATACATCCAATATTAATAAAAGTCACACATAATTAATCAGCATATTTCAAATACAAACATACCCAAAAATAATTCGAATCCGTTCAGCCATTCGGGGGATAGATATAAGTCAAGATTGACCGACCGCAAGCACATTTTCATGCCCAAAACAGTTCCAGAGAATCAGGTCGGTCTATTTCCCATGTTAAAGTCAGTTCAAACAGACGAACGACAAACATTCGAAATGTCGAACTGTCGAATGAACTGTTGAATGAACTGTCGAACGGCATTCAAACTGTCAAATGCATTGAAGTCTGGAGAAGGTAAAACTTCATCTTAATTAAAGATGGCCGCCGCCACGTGTTCGTTTGTCGAATGGCGGCCACCCAGCGTTCGGCAATTTACCTACAGCAGGCTCCCAGCCTGGGAGGTAAATTGCCTGCACACTTCCACTTCTGGGTGGTCCGCCTGTGTGGTACTTGGTTCAGTAAGCCCCATTTACTGAACCAAGTGGGAGAAAGCCAGGAACACAGTATATTAACAGTCTGGGGACACTGGGGACAAAGTCTTAAAGGAGCATTGTCCCAAATAAGTCTGGGGACACTGGGGACACCGTCTTAAAGGGGCATTGTTCCCAAAAGTCACATTATGTCCCCAGATGGTTCTTAAAGGGCCAGCAGCAGCACAACACAAATCCATTATGCCCAAATCTTGTATTTAAAGGGCCAAACCTCCCAGGGACCATAATCACATGGCAAGAGGCTGGCAAGTAGTTCTCTCCAGGCACAAGTGGCAATGTTAATTTCGCCACAGGCTGAAATTCCAATTTTTGTTTATTTACTGAATGTGTTACAATAAGACTTTTTATTTATTTATTTTCTTAAATTTAGCAGCTGGCTAGCAAGCGATGATGAGGTGTCACATAATTAGCTGCTAACAGTGTTTTTGAACTATTACGGCAGCTGTTAACGGTTTTGACAGGAGGAGCCCAGTGTGACGGACTGTCCGCCAGTCAATGCTCCTAGAGCTTACCAAGGACCATCAGCACAGCACCGGACACCATAGCCACTGCAGACTCCACAAACTGCCATAGCTTGATTGGGGTCTCGCTGTCTCCTTCCCACCCTGGTCCAATCTCTGGACCCAGGACCGTGTGGGAAGGACCTCTCCTCCAGGAGAGTATAGCTGGATCTCTCCAACAGGAGAGTATAGCTGAGGGAAGGACCTCTCCTCCAAGAGAGTATAGCTGTATAGCTGAAGAGAGCTCTTACAAGAGCAAGCAGTGATATAGCAGTTATAACATGAGACGAGGCTGCGAGTTGAAGGTAAGAAGATCTGTTTAATGAGCACAAAGGCATTTCTTTTATACACATTTTCAGGCCAGAGGCACTCCCCCTGGACCTGATGGAACACAGGTACAAAAGGGACATAAACCGATGGGAACAATAATTAACACAGCAACACTCCCACATACAGTCAGCAAGCTCCCCTCCCCACGCCCCTCTGCTTGTGATATAATTAAGCTAGCTAATGGAATAACTTAATTATCCATGGGCAGAAAATATACATTTTTACACAAAGTTCAGAAACACCCCAAAACTACAACATATCCCCATGAATTATACATCCCTGTATAGCTCTGATGTGGATGAACAACTTATTCAAAAAGCACCCAGATCAGAGCATGGGTTTAAAAGTTCCATGGAAGTCACATTTGACCGCATACACGCACATTTTCATGCCCAAAACAGTTCCAGAGAATTAGGCTGTGCGGCCGGTCTATTTCCATTACTAAGTTCCGTTCGAATGCACGAACAGGGGCCGTTCGTGCAAATAGTCAAAGTAAAAGTGGCGTTCGAATTGTCGAACACTGTTCGAATCCCATCGAAGCATCAAAGTTCTGGAAAAAGTATAGTTCAGCGGTGTTCGTGCCATCACATGTCCGATTTGAGTTCCATGAACTCGACGACCAAACACCGCTGAAGGCGCTCGACTGAATTAAAATGCCCGCCGCTATGTGTTCGCAAGAGGAATAGCGGCCACTTCGACTACTTCGGCACTTATCCAAAGGCTGTATCCGAAGTGCCACTTCGAAAATGCAAATCCTTTCCAATAGAATTTAAAGGGCCAGAAACAGTGTCTTAAAATCCAATAAGTTCAAATAGAGTTTTTAAACGGCAATACACCCCAGGGGCCAAAGTCACAGGGCAAGAAGTTAGCAAGCAGGCCTCTCCAAAACCCAGTGGCGAAGTGCAATTCGTCACACCCAGGTTGCAGGATTTAACCAAAAGCCAAACAGGCAAATAAGTCAAAATTCAAGGAGGCAATATAAATCACAGTGAACTATATGCACTGAGAGCACAGTATTACTGAGCACACGGTTATATAGAGGAGATGAAAGGGCCACACCTCTCCCACTATATTGGTTAAATGGTCTCTGTGAACAAAATCACTCTTTATATACAATATTTCTTCCCTATTCATTTGGTAGATTTAACTACCTAACAAAGACCACCCCCCTGGCTCATTAAACTTCAAAGACTGCTTAAATTGAACCCTCTATCTGTGCAGCCAACGTTTGTACTACCGAACGCCACGTGGCTGAGAAAACCACGGCCATCTTTTTTCAGGCGAACGAAGGCAGCGGGACTTGGTCATCGAGTGTCTGGAACTAAAATCGGACACTCGACTTCCCAAACACCGGTCTCAAACAAACGAACTCTGGATCTATATTTCCCGAATAGCTAAAAGAGCGCTATTCAGTACTTTTGTGCAATCAAATGAGGGGAACAATCACTGCTAAGAGCCAGGGGAATCCATTTGTGGAATTGTTCGGTTTTTACCCCTTTACTGAATAGACCGGCAAAACCACCCAAACTCCTGGAACTGTTTTGGGCAGCCAGCTAACGGTTAGCCGGTCACAAAGGACTTCCACACTTTTTGAGAACCCCTGAACCGATCTGGGTGAAATTTGAATATGTTGGTCACCAAGATCGGGGCTATCAGGGGACATATTATGCCTGGAGATAATCAAGTTATTACTTTATCAGACTTGATTATCTCCATGACCAGGGGAGGGTATTGTATGTTTGTGCTGGGTGTGTTTTACGTTTTTACTGTAACTGATTGGTTATACTGTGTCCCTCCCTGTGGGATGTCCCCTTGCATGGGGACTTGCATAAAAGCCTGTGTGTGGTCATTAACGCCAGTTCTGTTGTACCCTTCTTCTTGACTTCGGCTGATGTTTGGGGATTCGTATGCTTTATCGAGGGAATTATCTTATGAAGCTATTTGTATTCGTATGGATTTCGTCTATTTCATCTACCGAACGGAGAGCTATATTCACTGATGCTCTGGTGGTTCAGGAGGAAACTACCGAATGAGGTTTAAATATACTAGGTTTCCTTACAGTCTCTACTAATTATATCCCCCTACCCCTTCAAGGAGCACATTATCATTGTATTTCCTGTCCTTTGGGCACATGTGTGCCCATGACTTAATTTTGGTGCACTACCCCCATCATCGGTGATGCTGGCCAGGATCAGGGATTTACTGCGGGCCACAGCGAGATGGGGAAAGCTGCGTCAACGCTGCAGTTCAAGGTGAAGATGTTGGCCCTTCTTCTTCTGCGGTGCACTGAAGAGAGTCCATGCTGGAACTCCAGATACGTGAAGACAGGGGCCTTGACAACAACTGGTGCACACCAAATTTGGCTTTAGTAAATATAAGTATTGCCAGTGTGGTTGGAATTTGGTCATTTCCAGTGCGTTTTGTCCATTTGGCCAAAATCTGTTTTTTAGTGAATAACCCCAACTTTTAATGTTCAAGACACTGGAATCTCTCCTCCTGATCACTCTTTTCTAGACGATGATTCCAGTATTTAAAGTTGGGTGATGGCTGCCCGATCCCATGCTAAAGCAACTAACTCTTCGGCTCAGTGGTAGTAAACTGGAAAGTGTTTAGACTCAACTGAATGCTCATTGTTTTTATTTATATTTGTTTTCATTTTTGTTTATCTGCCTTTACTTACATTTGTCCGTAATAGTCCCACTGGCCATTTTATTGGGGTACTGTATGTTCATCCCACCCCTGAGTTTCTATAAAAAGCCGTGCATTGCCTTATGTGTGAACCAGAAAATTGATCAATTTCTTTTGAACGGAGTGGGGCGAAACAAAAATAAATTAAAAAGGAAGACTGTGATTGCAATGTATATGTTTGTATTTTGACAGACATTTTAGATTTATTTGGCACCTCTCACTATAGTTAGCGTGATGGGTGATAGATATGGCAATATTTAGGGATGTGCATGGCTTGGTGACCCTTAGCCAACCAAGATTAATTAATTATTTGGGGGTGAATTTATTGGGATAGTAATACTGCCCGACAAATGCCCATGGGTTTAGAGAGACAATAGCATGTCCCCTCCTTTATTATATTATTTAAAGCCTTACCCTGTACTAATTTACCCATCACTCTCATTCAGAATCTTTATTGCAAAATATGGACATCAATAAACATGTTTGGAATTTGCAGTCTGAATGCCTTGGACAGGTACAGCTGATTTTTCCAAACTGGAGAAGAGTGCAATGAATAAACCTTTTGTGCCGCTATTGTACTTTTCATTGTGTGCCTTTGGAGTGGGGTTATTGACAACAATGGCCAAGCACTGGTATCTCACAAAACAGTTCTGTGATGCAGTAAGGATTAATCGACAAATAAGGCTAATGCTTCTCCATGTGAGAACCATTGCAGGCACTTTGTGCGCATGCGCTCTGCATCTCAATTCTTCGCTACGAGAATCATCGTATTGGCCAGGAGAACATTAACACTGTTGATCTCCCCGGCAGGTAGAGCTTAGCTGCACTGAGAGACTACATTGGACTACAGGCAAGTTATCTCTTTATTTACAGGTGCTGGGGGAAAGCGGGACTAGGGGACTACCCAACTCTCCGGCATTCTAAATGTATTAATTTACAACGCTAGTGTGATCTTTTAATTATTTTCTATAAATAACTAAATACCTGTGTTGTATTGGTCTCTGTAAAGGTCCAGGTATGGGTGGTGCTCATGTTAACAGAGATTTTTACCCCACCTTCAGCTATAAATGGAACTCCAGTCTTAAAGCTGATCTCTGCACCAATGTCTATTGAAAAACCATGTTCATGGGTGAAGGTGCTGGTCTCAGTAATGGTCTTTGAAAATCTAATAAAAGAAAAAGAATACATTCAAATTCATGTTAAATAATAGAACTGAACATATTGTTCCCAAACATTTTCATGAAGCGAAACATACTATTGAATACCATTAAAGTGGAACTGAGACCTGGAAGAGAAATTGAATACATTAAATAAAATGGGAAGGTTCTGCTATTTAGAACAGATGGACTTAACAATTGTCATTCAATTTTAATTTTATTGTGTCGAAATCTATTTTAAAAAACTCTAAATGTTTTTCCAATTTTTTTTTTCTTTTATTTAAATTCCTTTTATTTAAACATTCCTACTGGAACAGCTGCACTTGTATACTTATTTTCAGAATCTAAAATGTAAAGCAGGATATTTATACTAATCAGCCACAACATTAACCCCTTAACGCTGTTACGACGTTCTATGCCGTCACGGTTTAAGTGGGCTTTAAAGACGTTGTGACGGCATAGCACGCTGTAACGGCTTTGAGCCCTGGAGCGCCCGGTATACTTACCTTACCGGCGCTCCGCTTCGGGAGGACTGCCTCACAGCCCAGGCAGCCCCCCCACGGCAAATCAGGCCCCCAGGGGCCATGTGATCGCTCTCAAAGAGCGATCACATGGCCCCCTATAGCTGGCTGTGGATCTGCCAGCAGGGGGACTGTCTAAAATATCAGACAGTCCCCCTGCTGGTAGGTAGTGTAAAAAAAAAATTCATTAGATATGTTTTAAAATAAATCAAATGTATTTATATATATATAATATATGTATATAATAATAAAATTAATAAATAAAATATTGAAACAAATTTTAATATAAATTATATATACATATGTAATTTCATTCTAACTGTATTTTGTTATTAATATATATATTGGTAACAAAATACACTTAGAATGACATTCTATATATATCTATCTATATATAAAATGCAAATAACCGCAAATATATATATATATATATAGATAAATACATATAATTACATAAAAGATTACATTAGTATACACGTAGAATTTAAATACCTATAAATGCATATGTATTAAAATTCTACGTGCATATTTAAGTTATCTTTTAACATAATTAGGTGATTTGATTAATTAAAATTTGATTGACATGCCTGACAACACAGGGAGAAAGTGCAGAGAATTTAATTCGCAAGCACTATATTTGACCCTGTAACTCTCCAAGACAACATAAAACCTGTACATGGGGGGTACTGTTTTACTCGGGAGACTTCGCTGAACTCAAATATTAGTGTTTCAAATTGGTAAATTGTATTACAACGATGATATTTTAAGTAAAAGTGAAGGTTTTTGCATTTTTTACAAACAAACAGCACTTTTATGGACTATATTATTGTTGTAATATGTTTTACTGTTTTAAAACACTAATATTTGTGTTTAGTGAAGTCTCCTGAGAATAACAGTACCCCCCATGTACAGGTTTCATGGAGTTTTGGAAAGTTAGAGAGTCACATATAAGGCTTGCATTTCATTTTTTTTACATTGAAATTTGCCAGATTGGTTATGTTGCCTTTGAGAGCGTATGGTAGCCCAGGAATAAGAATTACCCCCATGATGGCATACCATTTGCAAAAGTAGACAACCCAAGGTATTGCAAGTGGGGTATGTCCAGTCTTTCTTAGTAGCCACTTAGTCACAAACACTGGCCAAATATTCATTTTTTGCTTTTTTAACACAAAAACAAATATGAACGCTAACTTTGGCCAGTGTTTGTGACTCATTGGCTACTAAAAAAGACTAAACATACCCCACTTTCAATACCTTTGGTTGTCTACTTTTTAAAATGGTATGCCATTATGGGGGTAATTCTCATTGCTGGGCTACCACACCGTCTCAAGGGTAACATTACTAACCTGGCAAATTTCTATTTGAAAATTGAACGTTCTATATTTGACCCTGTAACTTTCCAAAACAACATAAAACCTGTTAATGGGGGGTACTGTTGTACTCGTGAGACATTGCTGATTACAAATATGTGCATTTTTGTGCAGTAAAACAGTATTATGACATTCACAGCTAAAATGTCAGATGGAAATACAAATATTAAAAAAAATCTTATCTTCTCACATTTTTTTTACATTTTATTCATGATGAATTATGTTCCATATATGAATAGTTAATGGTAAATTAAAGCCCTGTTTCTCCTGAACAAAATGATATGTAATAAGGGTGGGTGCATATAATTTGAAAGAGGGGAACTACGGGTGAACAGACATATAGCGCAAATTCTAGTTTTTGTTTACGTTTTGTTTTGATCAGAACGTGCACTATTGACTCCGTCCTGAAGGGGTTAAATCCACTGACAGGTAAAATGAATAACATTGAATACATCGTTACAATGGCTCTGTATTATGAACAGTCCGTTTTTCAATTTCATGTGTAGGAGGCAGGACAAATGGGCAAGAGAAAAGATCTGAGTGACTTTAACAAGGGCCAAAAGTGATGGCTCGACAACTGGGTCAAAGCATCCTCAAAATGGCAAGTCATGTGCGGTGTTACCAATTGGCAGTGGTTAATTCGTACTAAAATTTGTGCAAGGAAGGACAACCATTAAACCAACGTCAAAGTCATCACAGCAAGAAATGTCACTGTTTTCAGCTGTAACTTGCCACGTATGCCACATATTCTCTTACGCTATGAAAATCATACACCAGCTAGTAAATTGTCCACTTAATGTTTGTTTGGACCAATGTTTCCATTTATAACTGTGTGCAAGGGTTTTAAAAATAAATAATTTGATAGGCAGAGTACCATTGTTGCTTGATAATAAATATGAGTATCAGGAGCCCAGAGCATACTGCTGGTATTAGCAACAATTTCTTATTTGGATTCTTTTGTGACACATGGACCTTATAGATAGTGCAAATCTATATAGAATACAATAGTCAAGAACATTTTCATTTTTTCATTTCAGTTACTTACGAGAAGGTATGCTTTAATGGGACACTGCTCTTGTTGTTATAAATTTGAGATTGCACAACCTCATTGCCTTGGGATATAATTTTTCCTGAATCTGGCAGGAATTCAAAGCTCACGATACTCTTCAGGGTTTTATCAATGGTGAAGGAAAGCAAAGGGAACGTATTGTAGTCCCAGCCTAATTTTTCTGCCTTGTCAATATAGGCGGTATCATCTTTGGTTGGGGCTCTCCCTTTATAGATGTTGCCATTGTTCGAATCAACGCACCACAGGTCTCCCTCCGGGCTGAAAGCCATGAAATGGGTGAGGATACGCCAGCCTTTATTTCCTATGGTTGTGCTGGTGTCAAGCCATCTGTCATCTGGTCCAGTTGGGGGGCTTCTCATCACAAGGCGGTCATCATCAGTCACTGCATACATGATACCTTTAGGGTCAAAGAAGAGGGCATCAAATCTATTCCAGCTACGGATTCCAATTTTGGTGGCTTGGCCATAGAGCCAGGACACATTTTCATTGTCTGGCTTTGGGCCCTTGTACAGCTCGCCATCCTTGGTAACTGCATACAGAAGCCCATTAGGATTAAACAGCAGAAATTTAAATTTATTCCAGTCAAACTTTCCAACTCTTCTGGCCTTAGAGAACCAATCCAGATTTTCTTCTGAAGGCATAGAGCCCGTGTACAAATCTCCTCCACAAACAGCGAAGAGCTCCCCTTCTGGGCTAAAGACAATCTTAGTGACATTATTCAGCTTCCCTACAGTGGAAGCTCTGGCATCAAAACTATCCATAATATTCTTGGGTGGTAATCCAGCTTTGGCAAAAGAAGACTTATTTACTGCAAACAGGATGGTATCTGGAGTATCTGCAATGCAAAATGTTAGTAATTAGAAACATTTCTACTTTGGTTTTTAAGTAAAGATAAATAAGAAAAAAAAAATAAAACTCCTCGCCCCGCCTTAAAAAAACCCAAAATTATTACTGCTTCTAGTTGCAAAACTTGTAGAAGCGACTGTTCCATTTTAAATATTTCCTTCACAAAATTACTGTAAAGGAGTCCCCTATCTACCTGCAGGTGTGTTATAACTGCAGCTATAAGGTTATGGTGTAAGGAGGTCCCCTGTCTCCCCGCACACAGTGTATTATAACTGCAGCTATAAGGTTATGGTGTAAGGAGGTCCCCTGTCTCCCTGCACACAGTGTATTATAACTGCAGCTATAAGGTTATGGTGTAAGGAGGTCCCCTGTCTCCCTGCACACAGTGTATTATAACTGCAGCTATAAGGTTATGGAGTAAGGAGGTCCCCTGTCTCCCTGCACACAGTGTATTATAACTGCAGCTATAAGGTTATGGTGTAAGGAGGTCCCCTGTCTCCCTGCACACAGTGTATTATAACTGCAGCTATAAGGTTATGGTGTAAGGAGGCCCCCTGTCTCCCCGCACACAGTGTATTATAACTGCAGCTATAAGGTTATGGTGTAAGGAGGTCTCCTGTCTTCCCGCACACAGTGTATTATAACTGCAGCTATAAGGTTATGGTGTAAGGAGGTCCCCTGTCTCCCCGCACACAGTGTATTATAACTGCAGCTATAAGGTTATGGTGTAAGGAGGTCCCCTGTCTCCCCACACACAGTGTATTATAACTGCAGCTATAAGGTTATGGTGTAAGGAGGTCCCCTGTCTCCCCTCACACAGTGTATTATAACTGCAGCTATAAGGTTATGGTGTAAGGAGGTCCCCTGTCTCCCAGCACACAGTGTATTATAACTGCAGCTATAAGGTTATAGTGTAAGGAGGTCCCCTGTCTCCCCGCACACAGTGTATTATAACTGCAGCTATAAGGTTATGGTGTAAGGAGGTCCCCGGTCTCCCCCGCACACAGTGTATTATAACTGCAGCTATAAGGTTATAGTGTAAGGAGGTCCCCTGTCTCCCTGCACGCAGTGTATTATAACTGCAGCTATAAGGTTATGGTGTAAGGAGGTCCCCTGTCTCCCAGCACACAGTGTTATAACTGCAGCTATAAGGTTATGGTGTAAGGAGGTCTCCTGTCTCCCCGCACACAGTGTATTATAACTGCAGCTATAAGGTTATGGTGTAAGGAGGTCCCCTGTCTCCCCGCACACAGTGTATTATAACTGCAGCTATAAGGTTATGGTGTAAGGAGGTCCCCTGTCTTCCCACACACAGTGTATTATAACTGCAGCTATAAGGTTATGGTGTAAGGAGGTCCCCTGTCTCCCCTCACACAGTGTATTATAACTGCAGCTATAAGGTTATGGTGTAAGGAGGTCCCCTGTCTCCCAGCACACAGTGTATTATAACTGCAGCTATAAGGTTATAGTGTAAGGAGGTCCCCTGTCTCCCCGCACACAGTGTATTATAACTGCAGCTATAAGGTTATGGTGTAAGGAGGTCCCCTGTCTCCCCGCACACAGTGTATTATAACTGCAGCTATAAGGGTATGGTGTAAGGAGGTCCCCTGTCTCCCCACACACAGTGTATTATAACTGCAGCTATAAGGTTATGGTGTAAGGAGATCCCCTGTCTCCCTGCACACAGTGTATTATAACTGCAGCTATAAGGTTATGGTGTAAGGAGGTCCCCTGTCTCCCTGCACACAGTGCATTATAACTGCAGCTATAAGGTTATGGTGTAAGGAGGTCCCCTGTCTCCCTGCACACAGTGTATTATAACTGCAGCTATAAGATTATGGTGTAAGGAGGTCCCCTGTCTCCCCACACACAGTGTATTATAACTGCAGCTATAAGGTTATGGAGTAAGGAGGTCCCCTGTCTCCCTGCACACAGTGTATTATAACTGCAGCTATAAGGTTATGGTGTAAGGAGGTCCCCTGTCTCCCTGCACACAGTGTATTATAACTGCAGCTATAAGGTTATGGAGTAAGGAGGTCCCCTGTCTCCCTGCACACAGTGTATTATAACTGCAGCTATAAGGTTATGGTGTAAGGAGGCCCCCTGTCTCCCCGCACACAGTGTATTATAACTGCAGCTATAAGGTTATGGTGTAAGGAGGTCTCCTGTCTCCCCGCACACAGTGTATTATAACTGCAGCTATAAGGTTATGGTGTAAGGAGGTCCCCTGTCTCCCCGCACACAGTGTATTATAACTGCAGCTATAAGGTTATGGTGTAAGGAGGTCCCCTGTCTCCCCTCACACAGTGTATTGTAACTGCAGCTATAAGGTTATGGTGTAAGGAGGTCCCCTGTCTCCCAGCACACAGTGTATTATAACTGCAGCTATAAGGTTATAGTGTAAGGAGGTCCCCTGTCTCCCCGCACACAGTGTATTATAACTGCAGCTATAAGGTTATGGTGTAAGGAGGTCCCCTGTCTCCCAGCACACAGTGTATTATAACTGCAGCTATAAGGTTATGGTGTAAGGAGGTCCCCTGTCTCCCTGCACACAGTGTATTATAACTGCAGCTATAAGGTTATGGTGTAAGGAGGTCCCCTGTCTCCCAGCACACAGTGTATTATAACTGCAGCTATAAGGTTATAGTGTAAGGAGGTCCCCTGTCTCCCCGCACACAGTGTATTATAACTGCAGCTATAAGGTTATGGTGTAAGGAGGTCCCCTGTCTCCCAGCACACAGTGTATTATAACTGCAGCTATAAGGTTATGGTGTAAGGAGGTCCCCTGTCTCCCTGCACACAGTGTATTATAACTGCAGCTATAAGGTTATGGTGTAAGGAGGTCCCCTGTCTCCCCGCACACAGTGTATTATAACTGCAGCTATAAGGTTATGGTGTAAGGAGGTCCCCTGTCTCCCTGCACACAGTGTATTATAACTGCAGCTATAAGGTTATGGTGTAAGGAGGTCCCCTGTCTCCCTGCACACAGTGTATTATAACTGCAGCTATAAGGTTATAGTGTAAGGAGGTCCCCTGTCTCCCCGCACACAGTGCATTATAACTGCAGCTATAAGGTTATGGTGTAAGGAGGTCCCCTGTCTCCCCGCAAACAGTGTATTATAACTGCAGCTATAAGGTTATGGTGTAAGGAGGTCCCCTGTCTCCCCGCACACAGTGTATTATAACTGCAGCTATAAGGTTATGGTGTAAGGAGGTCCCCTGTCTTCCTGCACACAGTGTATTATAACTGCAGCTATAAGGTTATGGTGTAAGGAGGTCCCCTGTCTCCCTGCACACAGTGTATTATAACTGCAGCTATAAGGTTATGGTGTAAGGAGGTCCCCTGTCTCCCCGCACACAGTGTATTATAACTGCAGCTATAAGGTTATGGTGTAAGGAGGTCCCCTGTCTCCCAGCATACAGTGTATTATAACTGCAGCTATAAGGTTATGGTGTAAGGAGGTACCCTGTCTCCCTGCACACAGTGTATTATAACTGCAGCTATAAGGTTATGGTGTAAGGAGGTCCCCTGTCTCCCCGCACACAGTGTATTATAACTGCAGCTATAAGGTTATGGTGTAAGGCGGTCCCCTGTCTCCCAGCACACAGTGTATTATAACTGCAGCTATAAGGTTATGGTGTAAGGAGGTCCCCTGTCTCCCTGCACACAGTGTATTATAACTGCAGCTATAAGGTTATGGTGTAAGGAGGTCCCCTGTCTCCCCGCACACTGTGTATTATAACTGCAGCTTTAAGGTTATGGTGTAAGGAGGTCCCCTGTCTCCCCGCACACTGTGTATTATAACTGCAGCTATAAGGTTATGGTGTAAGGAGGTCCCCTGTCTCCACGCACATAGTGTATTATAACTGCAGCTATAAGGTTATGGTGTAAGGAGGTCCCCTGTCTCCCTGCACACAGTGTATTATAACTGCAGCTACAAGGTTATGGTGTAAGGAGGTCCCCTGTCTCACCACACACAGTGTATTATAACTGCAGCTATAAGGTTATGGTGTAAGGAGGTCCCCTGTCTCCCTGCACACAGTGTATTATAACTGCAGCTATAAGGTTATGGTGTAAGGAGGTCCCCTGTCTCCCCGCACACAGTGTATTATAACTGCAGCTATAAGGTTATGGTGTAAGGAGGTCCCCTGTCTCCCCGCACACAGTGTATTATAACTGCAGCTATAAGGTTATGGTGTAAGGAGGTCCCCTGTCTCCCCACACACAGTGTATTATAACTGCAGCTATAAGGTTATGGTGTAAGGAGGTCCCCTGTCTCCCAGCACACAGTGTATTATAACTGCAGCTATAAGGTTATGGTGTAAGGAGGTCCCCTGTCTCCCCGCACACAGTGTATTATAACTGCAGCTATAAGGTTATAGTGTAAGGAGGTCCCCTGTCTCCCCGCATACAGTGTATTATAACTGCAGCTATAAGGTTATGGTGTAAGGAAGTCCCCTGTCTCCCCGCACACAGTGTATTATAACTGCAGCTATAAGGTTATGTTGTAAGGAGGTCCCCTGTCTCCCCTCACACAGTGTATTATAACTGCAGCTATAAGGTTATGGTGTAAGGAGGTCCCCTGTCTCCCAGCACACAGTGTATTATAACTGCAGCTATAAGGTTATAGTGTAAGGAGGTCCCCTGTCTCCCCGCACACAGTGTATTATAACTGCAGCTATAAGGTTATGGTGTAAGGAGGTCCCCTGTCTCCCCGCACACAGTGTATTATAACTGCAGCTATAAGGTTATAGTGTAAGGAGGTCCCCTGTCTCCCCACACACAGTGTATTATAACTGCAGCTATAAGGTTATGGTGTAAGGAGGTCCCCTGTCTCCCAGCACACAGTGTATTATAACTGCAGCTATAAGGTTATGGTGTAAGGAGGTCCCCTGTCTCCCCGCACACAGTGTATTATAACTGCAGCTATAAGGTTATGGTGTAAGGAAGTCCCCTGTCTCCCCGCACACAGTGTATTATAACTGCAGCTATAAGGTTATGGTGTAAGGAGGTCCCCTGTCTCCCCTCACACAGTGTATTATAACTGCAGCTATAAGGTTATGGTGTAAGGAGGTCCCCTGTCTCCCAGCACACAGTGTATTATAACTGCAGCTATAAGGTTATAGTGTAAGGAGGTCCCCTGTCTCCCCGCACACAGTGTATTATAACTGCAGCTATAAGGTTATGGTGTAAGGAGGTCCCCTGTCTCCCCGCACACAGTGTATTATAACTGCAGCTATAAGGTTATGGTGTAAGGAGGTCCCCTGTCTCCCCTCACACAGTGTATTATAACTGCAGCTATAAGGTTATGGTGTAAGGAGGTCCCCTGTCTCCCAGCACACAGTGTATTATAACTGCAGCTATAAGGTTATAGTGTAAGGAGGTCCCCTGTCTCCCCGCACACAGTGTTTTATAACTGCAGCTATAAGGTTATGGTGTAAGGAGGTCCCCTGTCTCCCCGCACACAGTGTATTATAACTGCAGCTATAAGGTTATGGTGTAAGGAGGTCCCCTGTCTCCCCGCACACAGTGTATTATAACTGCAGCTATAAGGTTATGGTGTAAGGAGGTCCCCTGTCTCCCAGCACACAGTGTATTATAACTGCAGCTATAAGGTTATAGTGTAAGGAGATCCACTGTCTCCCTGCACACAGTGTATTATAACTGCAGCTATAAGGTTATAGTGTAAGGAGGTCCCCTGTCTCCCCGCACACAGTGTATTATAACTGCAGCTATAAGGTTATGGTGTAAGGAGGTCCCCTGTCTCCCCGCACACAGTGTATTATAACTGCAGCTATAAGGTTATGGTGTAAGGAGGTCCCCTGTCTCCCAGCATACAGTGTATTATAACTGCAGCTATAAGGTTATGGTATAAGGAGGTACCCTGTCTCCCTGCACACAGTGTATTATAACTGCAGCTATAAGGTTATGGTGTAAGGAGGTCCCCTGTCTCCCCGCACACTGTGTATTATAACTGCAGCTATAAGGTTATGGTGTAAGGAGGTCCCCTGTCTCCCCGCACATAGTGTATTATAACTGCAGCTATAAGGTTATGGTGTAAGGAGGTCCCCTGTCTCCCTGCACACAGTGTATTATAACTGCAGCTATAAAGTTATGGTGTAAGGAGGTCCCCTGTCTCCCCACACACAGTGTATTATAACTGCAGCTATAAGGTTATGGTGTAAGGAGGTCCCCTGTCTCCCCGCACACAGTGTATTATAACTGCAGCTATAAGGTTATGGTGTAAGGGGATCCCCTGTCTCCCCGCACACAGTGTATTATAACTGCAGCTATAAGGTTATGGTGTAAGGAGGTCCCCTGTCTCCCCGCACACAGTGTATTATAACTGCAGCTATAAGGTTATGGTGTAAGGAGGTCCCCTGTCTCCCTGCACACAGTGTATTATAACTGCAGCTATAAGGTTATGGTGTAAGGAGGTACCCTGTCTCCCTGCACACAGTGTATTATAACTGCAGCTATAAGGTTACGGTGTAAGGAGGTCCCCTGTCTCCCCGCACACAGTGTATTATAACTGCGGCTATAAGGTTATGGTGTAAGGAGGTCCCCTGTCTCCCAGCACACAGTGTATTATAACTGCAGCTATAAGGTTATGGTGTAAGGAGGTCCCCTGTCTCCCCGCACACAGTGTATTATAACTGCAGCTATAAGGTTATGGTGTAAGGAGGTCCCCTGTCTCCCCGCACACAGTGTATTATAACTGCAGCTATAAGGTTATGTTTTAAGGAGGTCCCCTGTCTCCCCTCACACAGTGTATTATAACTGCAGCTATAAGGTTATGATGTAAGGAGGTCCCCTGTCTCCCAGCACACAGTGTATTATAACTGCAGCTATAAGGTTATAGTGTAAGGAGGTCCCCTGTCTCCCCGCACACAGTGTATTATAACTGCAGCTATAAGGTTATGGTGTAAGGAGGTCCCCTGTCTCCCCGCACACAGTGTATTATAACTGCAGCTATAAGGTTATAGTGTAAGGAGGTCCCCTGTCTCCCCGCACACTGTGTATTATAACTGCAGCTATAAGGTTATGGTGTAAGGAGGTCCCCTGTCTCCCCGCACATAGTGTATTATAACTGCAGCTATAAGGTTATGGTGTAAGGAGGTCCCCTGTCTCCCTGCACACAGTGTATTATAACTGCAGCTATAAAGTTATGGTGTAAGGAGGTCCCCTGTCTCCCCACACACAGTGTATTATAACTGCAGCTATAAGGTTATGGTGTAAGGAGGTCCCCTGTCTCCCCGCACACAGTGTATTATAACTGCAGCTATAAGGTTATGGTGTAAGGGGATCCCCTGTCTCCCCGCACACAGTGTATTATAACTGCAGCTATAAGGTTATGGTGTAAGGAGGTCCCCTGTCTCCCCGCACACAGTGTATTATAACTGCAGCTATAAGGTTATGGTGTAAGGAGGTCTCCTGTCTCCCTGCACACAGTGTATTATAACTGCAGCTATAAGGTTATGGTGTAAGGAGGTACCCTGTCTCCCTGCACACAGTGTATTATAACTGCAGCTATAAGGTTACGGTGTAAGGAGGTCCCCTGTCTCCCCGCACACAGTGTATTATAACTGCGGCTATAAGGTTATGGTGTAAGGAGGTCCCCTGTCTCCCAGCACACAGTGTATTATAACTGCAGCTATAAGGTTATGGTGTAAGGAGGTCCCCTGTCTCCCCGCACACAGTGTATTATAACTGCAGCTATAAGGTTATGGTGTAAGGAGGTCCCCTGTCTCCCCGCACACAGTGTATTATAACTGCAGCTATAAGGTTATGTTTTAAGGAGGTCCCCTGTCTCCCCTCACACAGTGTATTATAACTGCAGCTATAAGGTTATGATGTAAGGAGGTCCCCTGTCTCCCAGCACACAGTGTATTATAACGGCAGCTATAAGGTTATAGTGTAAGGAGGTCCCCTGTCTCCCCGCACACAGTGTATTATAACTGCAGCTATAAGGTTATGGTGTAAGGAGGTCCCCTGTCTCCCCGCACACAGTGTATTATAACTGCAGCTATAAGGTTATAGTGTAAGGAGGTCCCCTGTCTCCCCACACACAGTGTATTATAACTGCAGCTATAAGGTTATGGTGTAAGGAGGTCCCCTGTCTCCCAGCACACAGTGTATTATAACTGCAGCTATAAGGTTATGGTGTAAGGAGGTCCCCTGTCTCCCCGCACACAGTGTATTATAACTGCAGCTATAAGGTTATGGTGTAAGGAAGTCCCCTGTCTCCCCGCACACAGTGTATTATAACTGCAGCTATAAGGTTATGGTGTAAGGAGGTCCCCTGTCTCCCCTCACACAGTGTATTATAACTGCAGCTATAAGGTTATGGTGTAAGGAGGTCCCCTGTCTCCCAGCACACAGTGTATTATAACTGCAGCTATAAGGTTATAGTGTAAGGAGGTCCCCTGTCTCCCCGCACACAGTGTATTATAACTGCAGCTATAAGGTTATGGTGTAAGGAGGTCCCCTGTCTCCCCGCACACAGTGTATTATAACTGCAGCTATAAGGTTATGGTGTAAGGAGGTCCCCTGTCTCCCAGCACACAGTGTATTATAACTGCAGCTATAAGGTTATAGTGTAAGGAGGTCCCCTGTCTCCCCGCAACACAGTGTATTATAACTGCAGCTATAAGGTTATGGTGTAAGGAGGTCCCCTGTCTCCCCGCACACAGTGTATTATAACTGCAGCTATAAGGTTATGGTGTAAGGAGGTCCCCTGTCTCCCCGCACACAGTGTATTATAACTGCAGCTATAAGGTTATGGTGTAAGGAGGTCCCCTGTCTCCCAGCACACAGTGTATTATAACTGCAGCTATAAGGTTATAGTGTAAGGAGATCCCCTGTCTCCCTGCACACAGTGTATTATAACTGCAGCTATAAGGTTATAGTGTAAGGAGGTCCCCTGTCTCCCCGCACACAGTGTATTATAACTGCAGCTATAAGGTTATGGTGTAAGGAGGTCCCCTGTCTCCCCGCACACAGTGTATTATAACTGCAGCTATAAGGTTATAGTGTAAGGAGGTCCCCTGTCTCCCCGCACACAGTGTATTATAACTGCAGCTATAAGGTTATGGTGTAAGGAGGTCCCCTGTCTCCCAGCATACAGTGTATTATAACTGCAGCTATAAGGTTATGGTATAAGGAGGTACCCTGTCTCCCTGCACACAGTGTATTATAACTGCAGCTATAAGGTTATGGTGTAAGGAGGTCCCCTGTCTCCCCGCACACTGTGTATTATAACTGCAGCTATAAGGTTATAGTGTAAGGAGGTCCCCTGTCTCCCCGCACACAGTGTATTATAACTGCAGCTATAAGGTTATGGTGTAAGGAGGTCCCCTGTCTCCCCGCACACAGTGTATTATAACTGCAGCTATAAGGTTATGGTGTAAGGAGGTCCCCTGTCTCCCTGCACACAGTGTATTATAACTGCAGCTATAAGGTTATGGTGTAAGGAGGTCCATTGTCTCCCCGCACACAGTGTATTATAACTGCAGCTATAAGGTTATAGTGTAAGGAGGTCCCCTGTCTCCCCGCACACAGTGTATTATAACTGCAGCTATAAGGTTATGGTGTAAGGAGGTCCCCTGTCTCCCAGCATACAGTGTATTATAACTGCAGCTATAAGGTTATGGTATAAGGAGGTACCCTGTCTCCCTGCACACAGTGTATTATAACTGCAGCTATAAGGTTATGGTGTAAGGAGGTCCCCTGTCTCCCCGCACACTGTGTATTATAACTGCAGCTATAAGGTTATGGTGTAAGGAGGTCCCCTGTCTCCCCGCACATAGTGTATTATAACTGCAGCTATAAGGTTATGGTGTAAGGAGGTCCCCTGTCTCCCTGCACACAGTGTATTATAACTGCAGCTATAAAGTTATGGTGTAAGGAGGTCCCCTGTCTCCCCACACACAGTGTATTATAACTGCAGCTATAAGGTTATGGTGTAAGGAGGTCCCCTGTCTCCCCGCACACAGTGTATTATAACTGCAGCTATAAGGTTATGGTGTAAGGAGATCCCCTGTCTCCCCGCACACAGTGTATTATAACTGCAGCTATAAGGTTATGGTGTAAGGAGGTCCCCTGTCTCCCCGCACACAGTGTATTATAACTGCAGCTATAAGGTTATGGTGTAAGGAGGTACCCTGTCTCCCTGCACACAGTGTATTATAACTGCAGCTATAAGGTTATGGTGTAAGGAGGTCCCCTGTCTCCCCGCACACAGTGTATTATAACTGCAGCTATAAGGTTATAGTGTAAGGAGATCCCCTGTCTCCCTGCACACAGTGTATTATAACTGCAGCTATAAGGTTATAGTGTAAGGAGGTCCCCTGTCTCCCCGCACACAGTGTATTATAACTGCAGCTATAAGGTTATGGTGTAAGGAGGTCCCCTGTCTCCCCGCACACAGTGTATTATAACTGCAGCTATAAGGTTATAGTGGAAGGAGGTCCCCTGTCTCCCCGCACACAGTGTATTATAACTGCAGCTATAAGTTATGGTGTAAGGAGGTCCCCTGTCTCCCAGCATACAGTGTATTATAACTGCAGCTATAAGGTTATGGTATAAGGAGGTACCCTGTCTCCCTGCACACAGTGTATTATAACTGCAGCTATAAGGTTATGGTGTAAGGAGGTCCCCTGTCTCCCCGCACACCGTGTATTATAACTGCAGCTATAAGGTTATGGTGTAAGGAGGTCCCCTGTCTCCCCGCACATAGTGTATTATAACTGCAGCTATAAGGTTATGGTGTAAGGAGGTCCCCTGTCTCCCTGCACACAGTGTATTATAACTGCAGCTATAAAGTTATGGTGTAAGGAGGTCCCCTGTCTCCCCACACACAGTGTATTATAACTGCAGCTATAAGGTTATGGTGTAAGGAGGTCCCCTGTCTCCCCGCACACAGTGTATTATAACTGCAGCTATAAGGTTATGGTGTAAGGAGATCCCCTGTCTCCCCGCACACAGTGTATTATAACTGCAGCTATAAGGTTATGGTGTAAGGAGGTACCCTGTCTCCCTGCACACAGTGTATTATAACTGCAGCTATAAGGTTATGGTGTAAGGAGGTCCCCTGTCTCCCCGCACACAGTGTATTATAACTGCAGCTATAAGGTTATGGTGTAAGGAGGTCCCCTGTCTCCCAGCACACAGTGTATTATAACTGCAGCTATAAGGTTATGGTGTAAGGAGGTCCCCTGTCTCCCTGCACACAGTGTATTATAACTGCAGCTATAAGGTTATAGTGTAAGGAGGTCCCCTGTCTCCCCGCACACAGTGTATTATAACTGCAGCTATAAGGTTATGGTGTAAGGAGGTCCCCTGTCTCCCCGCACACAGTGTATTATAACTGCAGCTATAAGGTTATGGTGTAAGGAGGTCCCCTGTCTCCCCTCACACAGTGTATTATAACTGCAGCTATAAGGTTATGGTGTAAGGAGGTCCCCTGTCTCCCAGCACACAGTGTATTATAACTGCAGCTATAAGGTTATAGTGTAAGGAGGTCCCCTGTCTCCCCGCACACAGTGTATTATAACTGCAGCTATAAGGTTATGGAGTAAGGAGGTCCCCTGTCTCCCCGCACACAGTGTATTATAACTGCAGCTATAAGGTTATAGTGTAAGGAGGTCCCCTGTCTCCCCGCACACAGTGTATTATAACTGCAGCTATAAGGTTATGGTGTAAGGAAGTCCCCTGTCTCCCCGCACACAGTGTATTATAACTGCAGCTATAAGGTTATGGTGTAAGGAGGTCCCCTGTCTCCCCTCACACAGTGTATTATAACTGCAGCTATAAGGTTATGGTGTAAGGAGGTCCCCTGTCTCCCAGCACACAGTGTATTATAACTGCAGCTATAAGGTTATAGTGTAAGGAGGTCCCCTGTCTCCCCGCACACAGTGTATTATAACTGCAGCTATAAGGTTATGGTGTAAGGAGGTCCCCTGTCTCCCCGCACACAGTGTATTATAACTGCAGCTATAAGGTTATGGTGTTAGGAGGTCCCCTGTCTCCCCTCACACAGTGTATTATAACTGCAGCTATAAGGTTATGGTGTAAGGAGGTCCCCTGTCTCCCCGCACACAGTGTATTATAACTGCAGCTATAAGGTTATGGTGTAAGGAGGTCCCCTGTCTCCCCGCACACAGTGTATTATAACTGCAGCTATAAGGTTATGGTGTAAGGAGGTCCCCTGTCTCCCAGCACACAGTGTATTATAACTGCAGCTATAAGGTTATAGTGTAAGGAGATCCCCTGTCTCCCTGCACACAGTGTATTATAACTGCAGCTATAAGGTTATAGTGTAAGGAGGTCCCCTGTCTCCCCGCACACAGTGTATTATAACTGCAGCTATAAGGTTATGGTGTAAGGAGGTCCCCTGTCTCCCAGCATACAGTGTATTATAACTGCAGCTATAAGGTTATGGTATAAGGAGGTACCCTGTCTCCCTGCACACAGTGTATTATAACTGCAGCTATAAGGTTATGGTGTAAGGAGGTCCCCTGTCTCCCCGCACACTGTGTATTATAACTGCAGCTATAAGGTTATGGTGTAAGGAGGTCCCCTGTCTCCCGCACATAGTGTATTATAACTGCAGCTATAAGGTTATGGTGTAAGGAGGTCCCCTGTCTCCCCACACACAGTGTATTATAACTGCAGCTATAAGGTTATGGTGTAAGGAGGTCCCCTGTCTCCCCGCACACAGTGTATTATAACTGCAGCTATAAGGTTATGGTGTAAGGAGATCCCCTGTCTCCCCGCACACAGTGTATTATAACTGCAGCTATAAGGTTATGGTGTAAGGAGGTCCCCTGTCTCCCCGCACACAGTGTATTATAACTGCAGCTATAAGGTTATGGTGTAAGGAGGTCCCCTGTCTCCCCACACACAGTGTATTATAACTGCAGCTATAAGGTTATGGTGTAAGGAGGTCCCCTGTCTCCCTGCACACAGTGTATTATAACTGCAGCTATAAGGTTATGGTGTAAGGAGGTCCCCTGTCTCCCTGCACACAGTGTATTATAACTGCAGCTATAAGGTTATGGTGTAAGGAGGTCCCCTGTCTCCCTGCACACAGTGTATTATAACTGCAGCTATAAGGTTATGGTGTAAGGAGGTCCCATGTCTCCCCGCACACAGTGTATTATAACTGCAGCTATAAGGTTATGGTGTAAGTAGGTCCCCTGTCTCCTCGCACACAGTGTATTATAACTACAGCTATAAGGTTATGGTGTAAGGAGGTCCCCTGTCTCCCCGCACACAGTGTATTATAACTGCAGCTATAAGGTTATGGTGTAAGGAGGTCCCCTGTCTCCTCGCACACAGTGTATTATAACTGCAGCTATAAGGTTATGGTGTAAGGAGATCCCCTGTCTCCCCTCACACAGTGTAATATAACTGCAGCTATAAGGTTATGGTGTAAGGAGGTCCCCTGTCTCCCCGCACACAGTGTATTATAACTGCAGCTATAAGGTTATGGTGTAAGGAGGTCCCCTGTCTCCCTGCACACAGTGTATTATAACTGCAGCTATAAGGTTATGGTGTAAGGAGGTCCCCTGTCTCCCCGCACACAGTGTACTATAACTGCAGCTATAAGGTTATGGTGTAAGGAGATCCCCTGTCTCCCTGCACATAGTGTATTATAACTGCAGCTATAAGGTTATAGTGTAAGGAGGTCCCCTGTCTCCCCGCACACAGTGTATTATAACTGCAGCTATAAGGTTATGGTGTAAGGAGGTCCCCTGTCTCCCAGCACACAGTGTATTATAACTGCAGCTATAAGGTTATGGTGTAAGGAGGTCCCCTGTCTCCCTGCACACAGTGTATTATAACTGCAGCTATAAGGTTATGGTGTAAGGAGGTCCCCTGTCTCCCCGCACACAGTGTATTATAACTGCAGCTATAAGGTTATGGTGTAAGGAGGTCCCCTGTCTCCCTGCACACAGTGTTATAACTGCAGCTATAAGGTTATGGTGTAAGGAGGTCCCCTGTCTCCCTGCACACAGTGTATTATAACTGCAGCTATAAGGTTATAGTGTAAGGAGGTCCCCTGTCTCCCCGCACACAGTGTATTATAACTGCAGCTATAAGGTTATGGTGTAAGGAGGTCCCCTGTCTCCCCGCACACAGTGTATTATAACTGCAGCTATAAGGTTATAGTGTAAGGAGGTCCCCTGTCTCCCCGCACACAGTGTATTATAACTGCAGCTATAAGGTTATGGTGTAAGGAGGTCCCCTGTCTCCCTGCACACAGTGTATTATAACTGCAGCTATAAGGTTATGGTGTAAGGAGGTCCCCTGTCTCCTCGCACACAGTGTATTATAACTGCAGCTATAAGGTTATGGTGTAAGGAGATCCCCTGTCTCCCCTCACACAGTGTATTATAACAGCAGCTATAAGGTTATGGTGTAAGGAGGTCCCCTGTCTCCCCGCACACAGTGTATTATAACTGCAGCTATAAGGTTATGGTGTAAGGAGGTCCCCTGTCTCCCCGCACACAGTTTATTATAACTGCAGCTATAAGGTTATGGTGTAAGGAGGTCCCCTGTCTCCCCGCACACAGTGTATTATAACTGCAGCTATAAGGTTATGGTGTAAGGAGGTCCCCTGTCTCCCCTCACACAGTGTATTATAACTGCAGCTATAAGGTTATGGTGTAAGGAGGTCCCCTGCTCCTATCTCCCAGTACATTAAAGGTCATGATGTGAGAAGAGTTTTTAGCTATTTTTGTTATCAATCCAATAAATCTGCAGTTTTATGCTATGAGCATTTTTATTTGATTTCTTTAAGGTATTTCTTGTGCTCTGCTTCCATTCTGTATTACTTGGTCAATCTAAAAAGATTCTGTGTGTCAGCATACAATGCTATTGAATCATTGTTTGTGGATACATTATACTCTGTGATTGCATCGTTTATTTTATTTATTACTGGCATTTACTGCCAATTTATTCCACAGTTATTGAACGTGTTTATGTTATTTGTAACATATTAAGGTATGTTGAATACTGTTTGTTCACGTTATTGTCTCTTACTTGTAAATTCTGTCCCTTGCTAGTGATTGTGATAAAGACATTTGTGAGTTTTAGCCTGTTCATTTTTATTGGTTAGTTTATATTTTTAGGGATTCAAAATTTAGATTGTTCTATTTTATTGTTCTATTTTGTGTTGGGCTATCTGGCATTTGTCCATGCAGGGTTTTTGTTCTGATGAATTTCATCCATTCAATCATTTTACGAGAAAACTATTTAGACGAACCAAAAAGGGTGAAAATGTGCCAATGTCCTTACATAATGCCCGATGAGCGGTCTCTAATTCAACACCTAAAAGTCAATGTTTTCTTTGGCTATTTGTCTGCAGGCAGCACCTGGGGGCAAATAGAAAAGTCTCTGGGGGGCAATAGGACCCCCATATTATTATAAGGAAGTTTTGAATTCCCCGCCAGCCATAACCACTCTGCAGTCTCGAGTGAAGTGAGACTTGCCTTTCAAAGTGTTCTGACTGAGATTGCATAGTGTAGGAAAACCCTTATAAGGACTTTCTGCTTCTTCATTCTGACAGGAGCCCTCCGTGGGCCAACATCAATTTCTTTTTATACATTTTTTTTTTCTGTCACCTTTTTTTTAGCCTTTTTTATTGGCTTTTTTTTTTTGGACTGAAGAAAATAAGAAAGGACATGTGTAATGGTAAGTATAAAATGGGTTTTCTGCAGGTTTTAGATTTATTTTGCGGTTTTCATTTTACAGCTCCCACCATCAGGGGCATGGCAGGACCAATAACTGCCCAGTCACTAGTTTATTACAGTGAACACCAACTACTCACTGTTTAGTAGACAAGGAGAAAGTCATGGCCTAATTGGGCATTTCGACAATACTGTATCTTAGGCACCCTCCAAGCACCATAAGCACTACAGCCCACTCTGGTGGTTATGGTGCAAGGAGTGCTCAGGCCCCCTCCCAGAGTAAGTAGTCAAAGCATTTAAGAATAGTTTGACAACTTACCTGGATCCAGCAAGGTGCCCTTCGCCTCTCCTGCTGCTGGAAGCTCTTGCAAGGAGCTTCCAGTTAGGCCCACTGAGCTAAGCCTTTCTATGCAGGGTCACGCTAAGACGCTGAATGCGGCAGCTGAAGCCTCTCAATGCGATGCAGCCCTGCATGGCTAGGCTTAGGTCAGTGACCAGTAACTCCAGTAGGAAGGCAGGCGCTTAGACCATTCTTAACCAGCATGGCTACTTACTTTGGGAGAGTGTCATGGCACTCCTGGAACTATAACTATTATAGCAGGCTATAATAATACGTACAGTGCTCGTAGTGTTCCTTTAAGAAACATATGACCTCCCAGGCTCAGATCATGCAAACTAAACAAAACTAAAGGATTCATTTGTTCATCTAAAAATCTAAAAACAAGGTTTCCGAGGGTTACTTCATTATAATTGGAGCTAGAAATGTGCTCTTGTGTCATTCCAGCCGGCTTGGGAGAGTGACACAGTGTGCACTGTATGAAGAGGAGTGGCAGGAAATATATGAGACAAATATTTGCCAGGGAGCATAAAGACCTTCGACGGTGTGCGAGTTAAAAGAACACTTCAATGGGAGTTATTTTAGCAGGTTGTTCTGTACTGATTTTCACCTTCATGTAATACAGTGAAACCATCATAAAGTGTGCTACTAGTATTAAGATACAGTGGATACATGTTTTACACTTTATCTTAATAAACAGTAGCACGCTGTCAGGTGTTTACTTTATTTAATTAAAGTTAAAATCGGAGATGTGATGGTAGTGCTGTCATTAACTAATTATAAGGTTATGTTAAATTCCTTATGTCTTATTTGGAAACTCACGGTGTGATAGTAATGTATACCCAAAGGCTGACAGATTCATTTTTACTGTGTTAGAGAAAAATGCATTGTCGGTATTTTTGCAAAACCATCACTGGCCAGGAAGCCTCAAATACGGGCAAAATACCAGCCAGATGGCAGCTCTATATGACACCTGGCGATACCTTACTGGCACAGCTGGTATTTGGTGTTGGTATTGCAAAAACATACAAATGGCGGTATTCTTCTCTAAGACGGAGATTAGACTGCAACACCGGCGCCAGCCAATAGGGAGTCGCTGTGTGTGGAGAGAGGCAGGATAGGAAGTTACATAATCTCCCTGCCTCTCTCTACTGACCGAATCCGTGGCAGAGCTGCACTGTACAACAACTTCAACCAGCAGCTCCCAGCCTGCAACATACTGCAAATCATTTAATTGAGGGATGGGGGGAGACAAGTAGGAGGACAGGCTGCAAGGCGAGATACAGTGGGAGACAAGGAGAGACACAGGTGGGGGTTAACAGGTGCAGAGAGACACAGATAATGGGTGTTAACAGGACAGATACACAGATGGGGGTTTGCACAGTATGAGAGAAACAGATGGGGGTTGAGCATGGGGAGGTGAGATGAAGAGAGAGTGAGGAGGGTTGTAAACCTTGGAGATATAAAATAAGGGGAGTTGAACAATGACATCCTTTAAAATAAATTACTGTATCAACGGAAAACTCAGTTGTGTTATTACACTAGAGGGGAAAAGGTTTAAAAATAATATCAGGAAGTATTACTTTACTGAGAGGGTAGTGGATCCATGGAATAGCCTTCCAGCTGAAGTGGTAGAGGTTAACACAGTAAAGGAGTTTAAGCATGTGTGGGATATGCATAAGGCCATCCTAACTATAAGATAAGGCCAGGGACTAGTGATTGTATTTAGAAAATTGGGCAGACTAGATGGGCCGAATGGCTCTTATCTACCATCACATTCTATGTTTCTATGTATTTTCCTCCCACCCTCCCACTATTTAACCCCTTAAGGAACCGGTTCTAAATGCCAGAGGGCGGCATAGTACGCCCAAACCGTCCTTTCTACTTACCCGGTCGCCGGCGATCCAACGCAGGCGATCGTGGTATGGGGACATACCTGGGACCCCAGGAAGTTCCCCTCTGTCCTCTTCGGCCCCCCTGGGCCATGTGATCGTGAGGTCCTTGCATGGACCTCACGATCACATGGACGGCATAGTCCATTGCAGTGCCAGCAGGGGGAGTGCCTGTAATGACAGGTACTCCCCCTGCTGTCTGAAAAAAAAAAATTAAAGTTTTAAACAGTTGAAAATAACATTATATATACTTAGATCATATATATATTTATAATATATATATATGATCTAAGTATATATATACAGCAGAAAGTAGATGGCTGCAACCATCTATTTTGGAGCCCTGGTAGTGCACGCGGCTAAGAACATTTTTTGAAGCTTGAGTGCAAGGTATTGTAGTCTTTTTATATATATATATATATATATACACATATACACACATACACATACACTGTCTACGTGTATTTTTATATTAATATATATATAATTATAAATATATATTAATGTCAAAATACACGTGCAATGATATTGATTAAACATATATATAATTTTCATTATATATATTTATAAATAATATAAAATAAATACATATGTAAATACGTTAAAAAATGTAATAAAAAAAATTTGTTCTAACTGTATTTTAAAATATATATATATATTGATATCAAAATACATGTAGAATGAAATAATATATATATATAGATATCTATATACATAAGTATATACGTATATATCACTAAATATATACCCCTATATTTAAGTAAATGTAATTTTAAAAAATGATATATATATGTATATCTATATATACATAAAAGAAACCAAGAGGGCTGCACTCACCTAAACATGCATACATTATAGGGTGCTGCTGGGGCCAAAATATACAAAATACAGAATCCAGCGCACTCGCTTATTCACTAAACAATGATTTCAAATTGTACGCCAGTCATGGTGTTTCTGGAGGCAGAGGAGTGTTTGGACTTACGGGCAGCCTTTTTGAAGTCCCCTTTAGACACCTCTCCCTGGGGTGTCAAGGTGCCCGATAGTTGCTCGTCTGAAGGACGGGGCAAGAGGGCTTGTGAAATGGTGTGGGAGAGGGTGGAGGACATAGACCCCATAGCAGCCATAATGGCGTCTGTTACTGAGCGCTGTAGCGCTAGAAACTGTGGTCCACCTGGTTGGGTATCCCCCTCCGCCATAGAAGGCGAAATATCTGAGGTGACAGGGGCCTCAGTTCTGATTACTGGGGAATCCGACTCCCCAGAGTGAGCGGACCCAGTAGATAGTCTGGGTTTAGGCATGATGGTGATAGGAAATAAAGGACGAATGGGTTAGTCACCCAAACAAACTAAGCAAGGAAAAAACGCTCTCACCAGGGCCCAGACCAGCGACACACTAAGAGGTAGGGGACAGGATGTCAGAAAATGGCCGCCGGGAATCTCGTGGGATTCGCGGCACCCGCGAGATACGCGGTAAAACTATGAAACAAGAAGAAGTGCGCAGAGAGGCGCTCGAGCAGAAGAAACAGACAAGATTACATAAGCAGGGGAGGTCTGGGCCCTGAGGCTAGTGTATAACGACACAATTACTAACCTTAGAAATAAAAGACTAAATCAATACAAGTTAAATAAGAGAAAATTATCAATGAACAGTATATAAGAGAAATATGAGGAGAAAAATATGGCATGTACTTATCTTTGTGTCAGAGCAGCAAAGAAAGAGGGAAATGGAAGGGAAGTGCTGCCTGTTATACTGGGACCTGAGGGGGAGGGGCCTATGTTATCACATGTTCATTCTTTTTTCATTCTGTTTGTTTCCTTTGCTGCTATTTGTCAACAGTAAAGAAAGGGATATGCAATATGAGCCTCCGTGTCTTGTTATAAAATTGCCTTAGCCATTATCAAAGTGTTAAATGAACATAGCGTTTCTCACCAGGGGAAGTCATTTCTGCTTTCCTTGGATTCGGTGTCTCTTTGATCTGCTGTTCAATAAGGTTCTCTGTCTAACATGTCCTGCAAGCCTTTTTATATTGTACCAGTAGAGTATAATTCCAGTGTATCGATCTAAGGTTGGGGAATTTACATCACAAACATTTCCTCTGAACTGGTGGGTGGTTTGATTGTTAGTTTGCTGGGAAAACATTTACTCATTGTTTGTTTAAATCTTGGACTTTTTTAAAGGACAATTTTTATTACTCAAAGATTTATTACGTCTCATGAATTTTTTTCTTTTTACATTCTGTATATTGATTTGTTACTTTATTATCTGGCTAAACAGTAAAATTGAGTCAGACTGTACTGTTATCGAACCAACTGATGCACAACCTTATCTTCCGGCTGCTGCAGATTCACACAGAGCGATTGTAGCAGCAAGGGCACTGGCTTCTTATCCATCCCAAATATAGTGAGAATAAGGGGGGCTGTCTAGGGTAGTATTCCATCAAGACTGAACGTTAACAAAAATGTATCTGTTAGAGAAGTCTTGGATTCAATTGCACGATTGCCACACATACGCTGTGGGTCAACAGTGCTCCCCTACAAGAAGCAATGGGTTTGACCAGAGATCATCAAGGCTGATTATATAGTTACATAGTTACATAGCTGAAAAGAAACTTGCGTCCATCAAGCTCAGCCTTCCTCACATATGTTTTTGCTGTTGATCCAAAAGAAGGCAAAAAACCCAGTCTGAAGCGCTTCCAATTTTGCCACAAACTAGGAAAAAATTCCTTCTTGACCCCAAAATAGCAGTAAGTGGAGTAGCTGCTGTGAGTAGCCTACACCGACATTGTTTACATGTATCATCTCGAACAAGGCCACTCCAGGTATATGTCTGTCTTACTTTGGTGAGTGAAATGATTCAAAATCACTATTTGTCAGCACTAAACTAAAATAATGTTAAAAGATCCATTTTCACAACACCCACACTTATTCTGGAATAAAAGTGACCACCACCAGGAAAAATAAAAAATGTAGAGTTCTAGGTTTCCCCAACTAAATTAGAATAAAAACCCACAAAACACAACTGTAAAGTCAGAATATGACATCACTCAGGCCCAGGTACCACTGCAGGGCGCACAATGGAGCTCTACTGTTGTTATGGCCCCCAGCTCTCCACGAGGTGCAGTCGCATGTGACCGGCACGACCCCGCCGACGAACTGAGCATACCTGCTCAGTGGCGAGTTGGGAGCTCCTCTGCCAGATCTTCCTGGCCACCTGCCCTAAAGCAAAATGGTGCCAGCGACGCGGCCGCAGCCATTTATAGCCCCACCCCCCAGGGTCACAAGAACGTGTGTGTGACATCATGACATCGACGTACACTCACGTTCTGGGGTCAAAGGTCACCCTCTGACTAATCACAGCCAAAGAAGGGATATTTAAATCCCTGAAGTTCCCCTAGGTCATTGCCCTGTCGTGGTTTCCATTCCTGGTTCCCGAGAGTGCATTTTTCTTGTAATGTTTTTAATTTTCCCGGTATATTGACCTTGGCTATTCCTGACTATGCTGATTTCTGGTTTCCCTGACTTGGCTTGTTTAACAGTATTGTGTATTTCTGGCTTCCTTGACCTCGGCTATCCCTTGACCATTCTCTGTCTTTAACGTATTAGTCCGGCCAAAGGACTGGTTTACGTTCTATTTTTTTCTGTTCTGTCTATGGAGATGTTACATAGTTCTGTGTGCTGATCCACACTAGCAGTCGTGATACCTCTCAATGTTCATATGGACCGGAGCTTCCTCATAGCAGAGCAGCGGCAGCCAGGCAGCCCACACTGGACCCCAGACTGAGGATCCACTCCAGTTCTCCTAAAGGTCGAAAGACTGGATGGATCTAAACAAATCCAATACAATAAAACTTTTTTGAGTGTGTATGTGAGATTGTGTCTGTAGTTGTATGTGTAAAATAAATAATCCTAAAATAGGGATCTACGGCATCTAAAGACAAAAAGGGAATTGGGGGCACATACGAAACATGCATTTCTCAGACACGGTGCTGCCGTAGAGACCAAAATTTTATACAAAATACAGATTAAATGGACACTATAGTCTCCAAAACAAGTTTAGCTTAATGACACAGTTGTGGTGTGTAGATCATACCCCTGCATTCTCACTGCTCAAATCTCTGCTCAAATCACTTTGTTAATGCAGCCCCCCTAAATGGCAGAGAATTGAGCAGTGAGATTGCAACGATATGATCTGTACACAAAAACTGCTTCATTAAACCAAAGCTGTTTTGTTACAGCGCACACATTAAAACACAGTTTTAAATGTTACGTGGCTACTTAAAATCACCTCTCTCAGCAAACAAATATGGGGATTCAGTTCCACCATATGGTCATATTGTGTTAAGCCCACCACTACTTCATAGTACCCCAATATCGGTTGGTCCTACACTAATTCCAACATGGGAGACAAATTAAATAGTGCTCGTGCTAAATAAACTAAAGTGTATTTAACTCTATTGTAAGAGCATTGTGAAAATATATAAAATGCAAAATGAATGTGATAAACACAATTTAAAATATGTCCCTAAACGTTTTCAATCACGAATAGAAATATGTCTATATGGCGCTACCACCTCCAAAATATGTTGACAATCCCGTATATAGCAAATACACCATATCAACATATTCCAATCAATGAGTAAACTATATAGGCTATTTTGAGACTAAACTCTGTAATACAGAGGTATTCACCAGATGCCACCAAATGATTACTTTTATTTTTATTTTCAGTAAAATGCCATACAATTTGATTCAATGGGAAAACTATATAGTAGCAGATAGCCTGCATTCAGATTTTTAGTTATAATTATTATCCTGAGGAGATTCAGGACAGTTGTGACTGTCACTTTGTGGCTTTTTGGGGAGTTAGACTGGGCAGGCAAAAATGCCGCAGGGTCTGTGGGGGCATCTTGAACGTTTATTAAGACTAAAGTGAGGCAGACTCCACTTCCACCACCGGGAACCTGCCTTACTCTGGTGTTCAGGAAGGAACTGGGGAGAGAAGACGGCGGCAGTGCCTGCCTTAAACGATTAAGGGGAGGGAGTCAGCCAGGTAGTGAATGTGGAAGACAGCTGCCTCAAGAGTGGTGCCTGCCTTAACAGGATCGTGGAGGTAGCTGGGAAAGCAAGTGACATTTACCGATTTTGAAGCGATACCTGTCTGTGGATCATGGGAGTAAAGGTGACAGCTACCTGCCGTTAAAATGGTGCCTATCGCTGTATGCTTGGGAAACAGTCTGTGCCGCCATAGGGCTCACTAAACACTGGGTCTGAGTCTATTTTAGTCTTATTAAGGCAATCACCTGGTGGCTAAAGTGATGCCTGCCTTAATACGATATTCACACAGGCGGGGAGAGAGGGAGCTGGTCGGCAAATTAGTGAGTTTGGCACCAGGTATCTTATGTTAAAGTGGCGCCTGTTGTTATTCTTATTAATTCTCAGCCATTCTCAGCCTGCTGCTGCAGAAGGATAGGGTGGGGCGGGAGGGAGGGAGCCGAGAAGTCAGTCAGCTCAATGGGGGCAGTCACCAGATGTTAATAAAGTGGCACAAGGCTGCTAGTTCTTAGAAGGAACATACCTTGTAGAAATCCAACTGCATCAGGTCAGGTCTACCTTCCTGGGGCCAACAGCCAATGAAAGCCCAGTAGGTCGGCCTGTCTAGTAGGGCGACTTATTTGTTTATAGGCTCCATTAATCAGGAATAGCGAACTATCAGGCAGCCAATTACATTGAAGTTGACAACTTCCCATAGAGTTTAATCAGATTTTTGACGAACGCCCAAAAATCTGATAATTTTTTTTTCATTTATTTATTATTTTTCTGTTTCTGTGAAGAAACCATAACTAATTTGTATTCCGAGTCTATTACATGTTAATGACTTCAAGTAAATGCCAAACCCAGCCGAGACGTTGCATTTGTTTTTCTTCATTTTACTATGTAAGATAACATGTATTGTGTATAGTGTCTGGCGGATGTATAAAAAGACTTTCCCCAGCCAGAATGTAACCAGGTTTTAGAGGAAAAACACAATACTTATATGGAGGGTTACACTAGGTCAAAAAGCTACATTTTATTATAGATAAATGTAAAGGCTTGGCCTGCAGTTGTGGGAGGGGCATGGTAACTATTTAAACCCCCCTACTCATCTTCCTCCGTCCCGTACGTTTTTAGCGACTCGCATGTCGCTATTCTCGGACGCCATTTCTTTCCTTGCCAGGTTCCTTGTGGTTCTCCTTACCTGGCCTACCGTTCCCCCGCTGTTTTCATATGTCCACAGTCCATCCTGGGGTTGTAACGAGTATATACCCCTACACGCAGGATCCAGCCTAACAGAAGACAGTACAGAGGAGAGATACGTCTACCGGACCTTAGAGTGGCCGGACTCGACGTAATAGGATAAGACAGAGTCAGGAACGATCCGAGGTCAAGGGCACAAAGAGACAGCGTAAATGAAAACTAGCCGGGGACTGGTACACAGGAATCAGCAAGCCGGCAAACAGTACAGAATAGGATAAAGCGAAAACGAAGTCAGAATACAAAGCCAAGGTCAAATACGGAGAAACACAACTGAACACAACAAGCACTAAAGGGAACTGTAGCAGAAACCACGATAGGGCAAGGAACTAAGGGAAAAGGGTAAGTATAAGTAGCCTTCAAACTAATGTGATTGGCTCCTGTCACTTCCACTCCCCCAACAGGTAAGTGTATGGGGTGATTGGCATGACAGGAGCCAATGGGAGCCTTTTTGCAATTTAGGCTCCCACTGTCTCTTTAAGAGCGCGCCCGAGATTCGCGGCGCGCTCTTAGCTGCAGACGGGACACGTGACCGCTTCTCGCGGTCACTGCCCGCCTTCCTGTCTGAACAGTCAGACGAGCCGCGCGCGGCTCGTGCAGCCGCAGGACCGCGCGCGGCTTGAAGAGAGGACCGCGTCCGGCCCCCGGATAAGGTAAGTACCGCTACAGTACCCCCCCCTGAGGACACGCCCTCCGGGCGGGCAGGACCAGGCCTGGCAGGAAAACGCGAATGGAAAGAACGTACAAGGCGGGGAGCATGAACAGCATCCGCAGAAATCCAACTGCGCTCCTCAGGCCCATAACCCTTCCAATGTACCAAGTACTGAAGCCGACCCCTAAGAAAACGAGAGTCAATAACAGCAGATACTTCGAACTCCTCATGACCCTCCACAGAGACAGGAGGGGGAGGGGGAGTATGCCGGGTATAGCGGTTGCGTACGTAAGGCTTCAACAAAGAGGTGTGAAATACATTGGGTATACGCAGATTCTTAGGCAGACCCAAGGCATAAGAAACGGGATTAACCTTATGTATAATGCGATAAGGACCAATGAAGCGGGGAGCCAATTTCATAGAAGGCACCCGGAGGCGAATATTCCGTGTGGAAAGCAAAACCCTGTCCCCCACAACATAGGAAGGAGCCGCTCTGCGATGCTTGTCAGCCTGAGCCTTCTGGCGGGCAGCAGAGTCCACCAAAGAACGCTGAACCTGCTCCCAAGTATTACGCAAACCAGCCAAATGCTCATCCAGAACTGGCATGCCCTGTGAGGAGAATGCAGCCGGAAGAACAACGGGATGCTGGCCATAGACAACGTAAAAAGGGCTTTTGCCGGAAGAATCATGAGTGGCATTATTCCGAGCAAATTCAGCCCAAGGAAGCAGGTCAGACCAATTGTCCTGATGGTGAGACACAAAACAACGGAGGTACTGCTCAAGAGACTGGTTGGCACGTTCAGCAGCTCCATTAGACTGGGGATGGTAAGCGGAAGAAAATGAGAGGGAAATACCCATCTCCGAACAAAAGGCTTTCCAGAACCTGGAAACAAATTGGCTACCCCTATCGGATACAATAGATAAGGGAATACCATGTAATCGAAACACTTCTCTAGCGAAGATAAGAGCCAATTCCTTGGAAGTGGGCAACTTGCGAAGAGACACAAAGTGAGCCATTTTGGAAAACCGATCTACTATCATTAGGATGACTGTGTTACCATTCGAAGGGGGTAATTCAACAATAAAATCCATTGATAGATTAGACCAAGGTCTCTCGGGAACGGGCAACGGATGCAACAGCCCACAAGGAACTCTACGAGAAGTTTTCATACATGCACAAGTAGTACAAGCACTTATATAGTCAGTGACATCCTTACGTAAGGTATCCCACCAGAAATACCGAGAAACGGCTGACACTGTTTTGGAAATACCAGGATGTCCAGCAGTCTTAGTATCGTGATAAAGTGACAGAATATCCCGTCTCTCGGGAATGTCAACGAACAATTTATCATTAGGCCTCTCGCTGGGTGCCATGCCTTGTTTCGCTTGTATGGCCTGCAAGAGGGACGAGGAAATAGACAATATAGTAGTTGCTATTATCCTGTCTGGGGGAATGACAGGAGTGACATCAATCTCCTGTTTGTCAATAGTCTCGAATTGTCTGGACAGAGCGTCCGCTTTGGTGTTCCGGTCACCTGGCCTATAGGTGATTATATAATTAAAATGAGACAAGAACAGTGACCACCTAGCCTGCCTTGAAGACAATCTTTTAGCTTCGCTAAGGTAGGATAGGTTCTTATGATCTGTAAATATGAGAATAGGATCCTTAGTTCCTTCTAGCAAATGTCTCCATTCTTTGAGTGCTAAAATGATAGCAAGGAGTTCGCGATTACCCACATCATAATTCCTCTCTGCCTTGGACATTTGTTTAGAAAAGAAGCCACAAGGATGCAATGGCTTGTCAGGAGACTCTCTTTGGGATAAGACAGCACCTACCCCTATATCGGAAGCATCAACCTCAAGTATATATGGCAATGAGGGGACAGGATGCTGTAAAATAGGGGCAGAGGCGAACGTAGTTTTAAGAAAGTCAAAAGCCTGAAGTGCCTCAGTAGACCAGACACGTGTATTGCCATCCTTTTTAGTCATACGAGTAATAGGCGCTACTATAGACGAAAAACCTTTGATAAAACGTCTATAATAATTAGAGAAACCCAGAAAACGCTGGATGGCTTTCAGACCTTGCGGCAGAGGCCATTCTATGACTGCAGCGAGCTTCTGGGGATCCATCCGAAAACCCTCGGCGGAAATCAAATACCCTAAAAACTGGACCTCGGACTGGTCGAATAGACATTTTTCTAATTTGCAATAAAGACCATTAGCAAGAAGGGTCTTCAGAACTGTAGTAACATGTCTGTGATGAGCGTGAATGTCAGTAGAATATATTAAAATGTCATCCAAGTACACAATAACAAATGAGTGAATAAAGTCCCTTAAGACATCATTAATAAATTCTTGGAACACTGCTGGGGCATTGCAAAGCCCAAATGGCATGACGGTATACTCATAATGACCTGACCGAGTGTTAAAGGCTGTCTTCCATTCGTGGTCCTTTTTAATACGTATCAAATTGTATGCTCCCCTAAGATCTAATTTGGTGAATACCGTAGCATGTTTGAGCCTGTCAAACAATTCTGTTATTAGAGGTATAGGGTAAGCATTTTTGATGGTGATCTTGTTAAGACCTCTATAATCAATGCAAGGTCTTAAATCACCTTCTTTCTTTGATACAAAGAAGAACCCCGCTCCAGCCGGAGAAGAGGATCTTCTAATAAATCCCTTGTCTAATGACTCTTTAATGTACTCCTCCATGACACGGTTTTCTTGAACCGATAGGGGGTACACCCTGCCCTTAGGAGGTATAGTACCAGGCAACAAATCAATAGCACAATCGTAGGGTCTGTGAGGCGGTAATTTGTCAGCCTCTCTTTTATCAAAGACAGTCTTTAAAGTTAAATACTGAGAGGGTATTGTCGTAGATAAAGGAGGAACAGTAGGAACGTTAATAGAATTCACAGGCGTGACTTCAATAGTACATGACTCATGGCAGGCTTCACTCCATGATTTTATCTGCCCTGTCTCCCAGTCAAAAATGGGATTGTGGGCACGTAACCATGGATACCCTAACACCAACTGTGAAGAGGGAGAGGTGATGACCTGGAACCGAATGGTTTCATAGTGTAGAACCCCTGTGTACATGTGTAGCGGTGTAGTCTCGTGAGTAACAACAGGAGATATCAATGGTCTACCATCTATGGCCTCAACGGCCAAGGGTATCTCCTTCTCTCTGATGGGAATATTGTTTCTCTTTACAAAACCAGAGTCTATAAAGTTCTCAGCTGCCCCAGAATCAACCAGGGCGTCTATGTTTTCAACTATACAACTCTCTCCCATATGTAAAGAAACAGGGAGAAGCAGTCGGTTAGGAGGCAATGTAGGAGACTTAGAAATCACACCCAAGGCCAGTCCCCTATAAGGTCTTAGGTGCGAGAGTTTTCCGGGAGCAGAGGACACTCCTTTACCATATGGTCTCTCTTACCACAATATAGGCAGAGTCCCTCCCTTCTCCTATGTAATTTCTCAGTATCTGAGAGTTTGGCAACCCCTAATTGCATAGGTTCCTCTTCAGATACTTTAACACTCTCCGGTATATTAACTCTGGGTTGAATAGGTGTAACAAAACGTCTATTCCTGTTCTTAGTATAGATCCTGTCACGAATCCTATTATCTATATCGATGAGGTAGTCAATAAGGTCCTCTAAGGCAATAGGAAGCTCCTTAGCTGCTACCTCATCCAATATAGAGTCTGATAAACCTTCCATGAAGGCCGTAGTTAACCCATTATTGGTCCAATCGACCTGTGAGGCAAGGGTACGAAACTGTATAGCGTAATCAGCCACAGACCTAGAACCCTGTTTAACCCTCATTAATGCTCTAGCGGCATTCTTAGACCTTTTCATAGTATCAAAAGTTCTGCGAAAAGCTGTTAGGAAACTGTGAAAGTTATGCACCATAGGTCCATTAGCCTCCCAAATAGGGTTTGCCCATTCAAGTGCTTTGTCGGTAAGTTGGTGCATAAAGAACCCAACTTTAGACCTCTCTGTGGGAAATGAACGTGGATACATTTCAAAATGAAACTCTATTTGGTTAATGAACCCTCTGCATGTCTTAGAATCCCCTCCATACCTAGGAGGAGGCGTTAAATGTGCTGTAGCGTTAGGCATAGTCGATACTTCAGGAAGCAGGGGTGCAGGAGGGTTAGGTGCGGTTGCTGGAATGGTTCTAGCTAAGAGCGTCTGGAGAGCCTGAGCTATTTGATCCATACGGTGATCCTGCTCTACAAATCTAGCCTCATGGGTCGCCATCTGTTGAGCTAAATCTGCGGGGTCCATGGCCCTATCGTAATGTAACGAGTATATACCCCTACACGCAGGATCCAGCCTAACAGAAGACAGTACAGAGGAGAGATACGTCTACCGGACCTTAGAGTGGCCGGACTCGACGTAATAGGATAAGACAGAGTCAGGAACGATCCGAGGTCAAGGGCACAAAGAGACAGCGTAAACGAAAACTAGCCGGGGACTGGTACACAGGAATCAGCAAGCCGGCAAACAGTACAGAATAGGATAAAGCGAAAACGAAGTCAGAATACAAAGCCAAGGTCAAATACGGAGAAACACAACTGAACACAACAAGCACTAAAGGGAACTGTAGCAGAAACCACGATAGGGCAAGGAACTAAGGGAAAAGGGTAAGTATAAGTAGCCTTCAAACTAATGTGATTGGCTCCTGTCACTTCCACTCCCCCAACAGGTAAGTGTATGGGGTGATTGGCATGACAGGAGCCAATGGGAGCCTTTTTGCAATTTAGGCTCCCACTGTCTCTTTAAGAGCGCGCCCGAGATTCGCGGCGCGCTCTTAGCTGCAGACGGGACACGTGACCGCTTCTCGCGGTCACTGCCCGCCTTCCTGTCTGAACAGTCAGACGAGCCGCGCGCGGCTCGTGCAGCCGCAGGACCGCGCGCGGCTTGAAGAGAGGACCGCGTCCGGCCCCCGGATAAGGTAAGTACCGCTACAGGGGTCTGTCGCTGGGGGGGGCCCCCGAGTTCGCTTTTGTCCATTTCGCCTCCTGGTTGTATTCGCTGCTGTCGTCTATGGGGCGGTGTCGGATGGCAGTTTGGGGTAACTGGCATCTGCCGCTTTGGCTGGTTCCGATTCGGACTTCCTGCACCTTTTGGGGGCCCAACCACGGGCTGCCAGCCTGGTTAGCTCGTGGTCGTCATCTTTCACGTCTTGCTCTTTTTCCAATGCTTGTGGTTCGTGTGTTCGGGCCTTCTTCCCCTTTGAGGCTCCTTCTTCGCGCATACCGATACTGTTTCTGGAGCTATGTTGTCTGCATTTTTTTATTTTTTTTTGCCACCTCTAACTTGCATCAACGCTTCCTATCCGGTTCACAACTCCACAGGTTGTACAGGTTTACCATTCATACGCAATTTCATGTCCTCATACTAGACTATTAGCATACTCAAGGCGTTTCAGGTTCCAGGAAATTTCAAATTTACAGATTTCACATCTACATCTAAGTATCTCATTCACTATCAGTCTTATTAAATGCCTGTCACTACGAACCGGGCATCAACCTTCAATGTAGGACAATAACTGCTTGATCGAAGGAATATCTGACTGCATTTACGGGGTCAAACAGGGTTTTTTTCCCAGCTTGTTGCAAATTGGCAGCGCATCAACTGGGTTTTTCGCCTTCTTTTGGATCAACCGTTAAAAACACAAATGTGAGGAAGGCTGTATTTGATGGGCACTAGTCATTTTAACTTTGTAATCTAGTTGTTGAGCCGCTATTCCAGCTTCCAAAGTTTTTTGGGTCTCACATACTTTCCCCCAGCCACCACGTCCTCCTTGCAGCATTATCTTAGGAAGTCTCACCTATTCATGCAGTCTATTGATTACCTTCTCCCCCACATTTAGTCTTCCCTAGGGTGACAACACGTTTTAATATACCAATCTTCCCCTGGCACAATTTTTGAGTGCCAGTTAATGTGCTGGGCAACTATTTCCTCGCTTGGCTTTTACAATACAGCTAAGCAATTAGGTTTTGTTGATTGTTTTTCAATTCTGACAGGTACCCAATTTTTGCCCTCTTTTATTACAGGCCTACCACGACGTCGGTTCCGGTACACCTCAACCGACTTATGGCCCTTTTTACTTCCTATACGGCCTTATTTGCCCCTCACACAAATGTAAAGGCTTGGCCTGCAGTGGCATGGTACCTGTTTAAACCCCCCTTCTCACCTTCCTCTGTCCCATACGTTTTTAGCGACTCGCATGCCCCCACCCTCCACTCCCTCTATCTATACTTTCAGTACACCTCATGGGTGGGCCCTCTTTTATTACAGGCCTACCACGACGTCGGTTCCGGCACACCTCAACCGACTTATGTCCCTTTTACTTCCTATACGGCCTTATTTGCCCCTCACACAAAAAAAAGAATAACAGTTTGCATAAATTCAATAGGCCGTGATGTCACACACCCTCATGCAACAAAAATGCTTATATCATAAATGAAATCCTGAAATAAAAAATGATGTGAACAAACAATAAATAATTATATAGTCCGAGTCTACTGAATGTGAAGGACTTTGTACTGCCAAACCCAGCTGAGACGTTTCTATCATGATTTAATAAACCTTTCTCTCTTCTATTTCTAATTGTATGTTCATTTTATCTATTCCATTTTGGTAACGGACAGCTGATGGTGTATCTAGAGATTCAGTCATTGAGTCCTTATCATAGAGCTGATATATGGGCTCTGAAATGTGTGAGTTGTTAAGAGTTGGATTGTGTTTTCTATATCACTGGAGCATTGATGTACTTCATTATATTATTTATTGTTTCTTCACAAAATTTGTATGTTTTCACATTGTTTTCAAGATTTTCACTTATTATATAATATTATTGTCTAGATTTATGTTGCATTAGGATGCACACTTCAGGTCCACACTTTCATATATTGTTGTGTGTCATTTAAAGGTAGCTTGCACCTCACCAGTACTTTTTTATAAATTTGTATATTGACTTTTACCACCTCTATGCTTTGCACGTATTTCTTGGTGTACATAGAGAGGTGTGGGCCACTTGAAATCTTGCATCTCCCTTATTTTGAAATGTTCTCCAACATATATGTGTGGTGCTCTCAAATGGAGTATCAAAAGTCCAACCACAAAAACTAAATTTTATATGCTTATCAAAAATGAGTTTAACCCGTCTGGGTCTGCAAAATGCTTTCAGTTTACCAATACAAATATAATACAGTAGTTTAGTAGATTAGAATTGCCTCACTTATAATCATCAGAAATTGTCTGATCTCTATTAAAAATGCAATTTCATCATTACTCTATGGTCAATGAGGCATACTAGATGTGGCGGAACCCACCTCGCCACTGGACATTGGAGGGGCCTGGCTGCCTGCCTCTTACCCGCTGACTATGGTCCCTGGAAAACTGGTACATTTAAAGATTTATATTTGGGCTTGTTATACTGTATATTGCTGCTACTGGCCCTTTAAAATCAGCGATGGACATATTGGGACTTTTGGGACTACTGTCCCTTTAAGACTGTGGAGCATATTCCAGTATACTGCCTTTAATATTACATATGTATTTATGTGTTGAGTTTAACCTGGGATATGTATGCAGCATTCATCTGATTGTTCGGTAGAATCACTCCATTCATTATATTGAGTGAAACTACCGAACAACCAGACCACCCAGGAATAAGTGTGCCTCCAATTACAGTTTGCAACAATGTTGCAAACGGGTAATTGGCAATCAGTGTAATGTATGCTTTGTCCTCTGGGTGGCCGCCATTCGGGAAACAAACACGTGGCGGCGGCCATCTTAAACTACCGAACAGCGGTGTTTTGCCGTCGAGTGTCTGGAACTAAAATCGGACACTTGACTAGGCAAACACCGCTGAGACCTCCATACTTCCAGAAATTCGTATAGAAACTACCGAATGACCCGCCGTTCGGTAGAAAGAACCCCACAAACAAGGGAATTCATTCAAACCCTCTCCAGGCTCTCTAACACAGGCAATTCGTCTGTTTTCATTCCCTTGTTTGTGACTGACCGCAGGGCCAAAATGCATGGAACTGTTTTCGGATACTTTACCCATGCGGTCGGTCAAATCTTTGGAACCTCATATCTCCCGAACCATTCATCCGAATGACTTGAATTTTGGAAATGTTGTCCCCCTGAATAAGGGCTATCCAGCGATGCTGGATTTAAAGGTGTACCCCCGGTTTTTGGGGTACATCCAGAACGTGGCTGGAAAAGTGTACCGGATAATTGGGTTTAATGTTATCTGAGGGGAGGGGATGTGTGGGCTGAACCATGTATGTGATTGGTTAATTTCATCCTCCCCCTGGGAGTGTCCTGTATGTATCTGTTTGTAATAAAAGCCAGGCTGGATGTGCCAGTCCAGAGTTCCTGTTTTACCCTCAAAGTGATGTGTCGTCTCATTATTGGGGGAAGGATTTATTGCATGCTGTTCCAGTTGACTGCTAGGAGTACAAGCCTATTCGTATGGTTCCTATTCAATGGTCTACAGCAGGGGTAGGCAACCTTTTAGCAGCACTGTGCCGATATAGGATTGTGATGTCCTGTAGTGTGCCGATCCTATTTTTTTAAATTGAGGTGTGTATGCTGCCGTATTGTGCTTGTGTTATTTTTACTGTAATCGCTTTGTATCGTTGTATTTGTGCGTATATGAGCTATTATATTGTATATGTTCATTAGTAGTTTATGGTATCGTGTATGATACATATGAATGTGGGCTGTGTAAGAGGGCTGCTTGTGGAATTGTGTGTAGATGGATATGTCACACTGAGTGTTTGGTAGTGTGTGGGGGCTGTTTGGGGTATTGCATGTGAAAGGCTGCATGTGGGATTGTGTGCATGTATGTGGATTGTTAGTGGTGTTGCATTAGTGGGGATTGTGTGTATGTTTGTGTGTGGGCTGTTCATATTATTTGTATGAGGGGAGGCTTACTCTGCAGGTCTGTGTATATCTAGCAGTGTGGGTGGCATCCCTGGGTTCCAGTGGATGAGGCTGGCCAGGTACAGGTCAAGGACAGGAGCTGCAACAGTAGCTGCAGGCTGCTCTACTACAGTGTGGATTCCCATTCACAAGTGCTGGGAGGAACTGATCTGAGATCACTTCCTCTATGTGCTGCAATGCATACATTGAGGATTTTCCTTCACCACCTTTTCGTATTAGCAGATATCTTAAGTTTCACTGAGACTCCTGATAGGCCAGAGCCTGTTTGACTCTAGCAGCCTTGAGTGCCGTGCAAAGACACCTCGAGTGCCGTGCATGGCACTAGTGCCGTAGGTTGCCTACCCCTGGTCTACAGCATTCAGAGGCTTGAGAGCATTCATATGCTTCTCCGATACGGTGACTGTGGTGTCTGCCAGAGTGCTTGGAGTCCTCAGGAAGCGCTAGGAGCATCCTTTAACGGAGGTACCCGGTCGGGGTGCCAGGCGATCCGTTACACTAGATGAATCTTAATTTTGAAAAAAACTATCCTATATATCATCCATATATTTTTTTTTTTTGACACAAATAATGCAATGCACTTTAAAAGTAGAGTCAACTCTGAGCTGCAAAATACGCCCCTAATAGTACTGAGGGAGATCCATTTAAAAATGGAAACGTGGATCCATGATTTGAAAAGCAGAAGTTTTTCCAGGGCCCCTTTCTTGTCAGCTGATCAGCATTTTATTCTGTTGTAGAAAAAAAAAACTAAAGGCTTGCGTTAATGACATGCAAATATTCTTTACTTTAATATTTAAACTCATACACAATGGACATTAACATAACACACCAATTCATTACAAAGCATAGAACTCATACTCAGCAACCATTGTAATATCACACGTCATCTCACAAAACAGAACACAACAAACGCAGCAGATACACATAATAGATACCCAGCAGACGTGCCAATACAAAAAGCATATTCATGGACAGGCAACTAAACCATGATCAATCCAAAAAAAATTAACAAAATAAGTAAATAAATGTCACACTGTGTCCCTCAGAAGAAACACAGTTAGACATAATGTAGGTTCCTATGCTTGTGATAGATTACAAATGCAGTCTTAAAGTAACACTTCCAAAACTCCATTCTCATACCTCTGTATGAGAAGCCCTTTAAAAATAAGAACATTTCTGCTAACTATTTGAATTCTACAGAAACAGACAATCAGCATTAAAGATAGATCAGAGAACTTGGCAAATGAACAGGAAAGTTGAAATTTGGCAAGATGTCGACTATTGCAACAATTTGTTTTGGAGATCAGCCAAAGCTTACAAAACAGCCTCTACAAGTTTTATTAGAACTACGCCAACTCTCACTGCTCTTGGACAAAATGCTAGTATTCAACAATAAATCAGTTATTTAATAGATTATTACGCTGCCATTTCCATCTGTGTCAATACTGAGACAAACTGATTCAAATATAATTTTAAACACAGTAAAACACAAATTAATCTACTCATTAATTAAGCTGCACACTTCAAAATGGGTATCCAAAATAAACATTATCACAGTCACCATTTACACAGAATAAACGTTTAACAGCCGTATTCAGAACATATTATTGTAAGGTATACCAATTTTAGTTTGTATCAGATATATTTAAGGGTTTCTTATGTAAATATGTATTTCCTTAATTACTTAATCTACTATATTATTGTTTATAAAGAAGGGATCCCTTTATATAGCGCGCTTGCCTTAGATATTTGTATGACACTTGCATTAAATAATTGCAACATATGTACCCTGTCAATAGAATTTCTCTTATAATCTTATAGAACATTTTGGACCAGATTACACAGACATGGTATTACCTGCATTTGTCAGAACTCTCCAAGACTCAACATTCTTATACTATACCATGTTAAAAGACATGGCTAACTTTTTGACCGGTCAAATTGAGTGCCCAAAAGCCATAATAACTCAGGTAAAAACCTTTGTTCATGGTTTTCTGATCCAGACTACAAACCTGACCAAACCTCAAACCCAACACACAGGGAGTCTACAGTTGTGGTCACAAGGAATAAAGTCTCCGTATACCCATACAACAGTTTTATAGATTGTCACAATTTAACAGAACACATACAATGTGAGACCTAGTTATCATAATATGGAGTATTTCCTTAAAGCAGTACAGAGAATCATAAAGCATATGCAGCAGGTTATGCACTGGATCATTTTAAGTACCTATAGCAAGCATAAATTAGCTTACAGCACAGAATGAAGCATGTGTTGGACCACTGGAAATGTAAATGTTGCTCTCTAATTTATAAACAAGAATTATTTACAGTATGGATCCTTTGCAACAAACATAGGGCAGAAAGAATGTGGTGTTTGATGTTTTCAACTAATGAAGTGACTTTTGTCCCAGTATGAAAATACAGGGCTCATCATGCAAACAACATAACACAATGATACTATCCCACTGTCATGGGAAGTGTAGTAGGCTTATGGTATAGAAATAATTCTCATCAACTTCATCATGAATGCAGAGGGGTGAGTTCTAGGATTTGGAGCCCCCCTTAATTAGCCTCTATTTCTTTCTCTTCATCACCTTCACTTGTCCCTTTGACATTCCCTTAATCCCATCTTTTTCTTATACCTGGTTTGGACACCCTTAGGGGACCTTCAGAGGAGCTGCCTAATCCTCTCTTCCTGGAGAGGGCTAAAAAGCGAGCTTAATAGAGCAGTGGGTACTGTCAGGGTACCTGGAGTCTCTACCGTTGAGAGAGGTAGAGACTTGGAAGGTTATCCGTCCGGACGCCATGTCTCCTCGGTCTCCCGCGGTTCACTCGGTCTTGCTAACGCCGGCCGCGAGGGAGTCACTTCCTTTTATAACAGAAGGACCGGAGGTAGACGTCATGACGCTAACCCGAAACATCCTGCCACTCAAATCTCGGGAGACGAATCAGGACTCGCCGGAGGCGTGTCTCCTCTCCCTAGCCAGGATACTTAACGGGGGTTCTCTCATTCACTCATTGCCCTGTCGTGGTTCTAGTCCGCCTAGTCACACAGTGCTTTGTGATTCTCTTGTCTTTTGGTTCTGACCCGGCTTTGTTATTTACTCTCCTGCCTTTCTGTTATCCTTGACCCGGCTTGTCTCTCGCTTACCTGTCTTCTGTTATCCTCGACCTCGGCTTGTCTCTGACCATTCTATTGTAGTTCTACGTTAGTCCGGCCATTCTAAGGACCGGTATACGTATCAGCTACTCTTTGTACTCTGCGTGTTGGATCTCTGACCCGATCCTGACATTACGACAGGGCCATGGATCCTGCAGGTACAAATTGTCAGCTTGGTTCTCCTGATCCTAGGTTTGACGCCATGGATCATAGGATGGATCAGATGGCTCTGGCACTACAGGCGCTGCTGTCTCGCCCTATTAATCCACCTGAGGAGAGGCGTAACACTTCTGCTTCTTCTGTGGGTTCAGGGTTAGAGGTAGCTACTGTAGGTGCTTCTTCCCGAGTTACCCCACCTGTACGTTATGCTGGTTCTCCTGAGAGGTGTCGTGGCTTTTTGAACCAGATCAGTATTCACTTCGAGCTACAGCCCCGTTCATACCCTACTGATAGGGCAAAGGTGGGATTTATTATTACCTTACTCATTGAGAAAGCTCTGAGATGGGCGAATCCGTTGTGGGAGAATGATAATCCATTAGTCTATAACTATAATTCCTTTGTAGCTGCTTTTAAAAGAACTTTTGACCCTCCTGGCAGGAAGGTCAATGCAGCCAGATTACTGTTGCGCCTTAGACAAGACAACCAAACACTTGTGGATTATGCACTAGAGTTCAGGTCTTTGGCGGCAGAGGTAAAATGGAATGAACAGGCCTATATAGACGTATTCTTAAATGGATTATCTGATGTAATACTTGATGAGGTAGCTACTAGAGAACTTCCCGAGAATCTGGAGGACTTAATTTCCTTTATCTCCCGTATTGACGAACGCCTAAGGGAGAGACAGAATACTCGAGATAGAACCGCTAAATCTTTCTCTAGACTAGTACCATCATTTCAAGTTGCTGAAACCAAAGATCCACAGGTTTCAGAACCTATGCAGTTAGGCCTTACTCGTCTCTCAGAGGAGGAGAGACAGTACAGGAGAAGAGAGGGACTGTGTATGTATTGTGGGTTCAGAGGTCATGTACGTTTGAGCTGTCCCAGCCGTCCGGGAAACGCTCGCACCTAAGTTTCTCTAGAGGACAGACCTTGGGTGTTTCGATTTTGTCCTCTACTCATAACTACAAAGAACATAGACTCCTTTTACCGGTCTCGTTAACTTGGGAGAAGGGAACTTTAGAAACTATGGCATTGATAGACTCCGGCGCTGCTGAGAGTTTTATCGACCAAAAGTTTCTCACTAAACACACTATCCCATCCCAGTTAAGGAAGACACCCTTGGCTGTTGAAGCCATTGATGGTAGACCTTTAGTTGAGCCTGTGATTTCCCGGGAGACCACACCTCTTTACTTAACTATTGGTATTCTACACAAGGAGGAAATATCCCTACTACTCATTTCATCCCCTTCTGTTCCCATAGTCCTGGGATACTCCTGGCTTAAGAAACATAACCCCGTTATAGATTGGAGATCAGGGGAAATAGTTTCTTGGGGCCAGAATTGTCAAGAGAGTTGTTTAAAGAAAGTGTCACCTCTTTGTAGTGTCAACCCAATTAATAACGCTACTGACTCTACCAAAGTACAGATACCGTCCTTGTATCAAGATTTAAAGGCAGTATTTGACAAAAGAAAGGCTGATACCTTACCACCACATAGGCCTTTTGATTGCAAAATTAATTTACTTTCTGGTACCATGCCCCCCAGGGGTCATGTATATCCTTTGTCCACGAATGAGAACTTAGTTCTAGAGGAGTATATTCGTGAAAACCTAGACAAGGGGTTCATTAGAAGATCCTCCTCCCCTGCTGGGGCTGGATTCTTTTTTGTTAAAAAGAAGGATGGCTCTTTAAGACCTTGCATTGACTACCGAGGCCTTAACAAGATAACCATCAGAAATGTTTATCCGATTCCCTTGATCACCGAGCTTTTTGACCGATTAAAAAGTTCTAAAATTTTCACTAAGTTAGACCTTAGAGGTGCTTATAATTTAGTGAGGATCCACGACGGTGACGAGTGGAAAACTGCATTCAATACTCGATATGGGCACTATGAGTATACGGTAATGCCTTTTGGTCTCTGCAATGCTCCGGCAGTATTTCAGGACCTTATTAATGAGGTTCTTAGGGAGTTTCAAGATGACTGTGTAATTGTATACCTTGATGATATTCTTATACATTCCAGGGATATTGAGACTCACCACAGGCAAGTCAGGAGGGTTTTACACAAACTTCTTCAGCATGGCTTGTACTGCAAACTAGAGAAATGCAGCTTTGACCAATCCCAAACTACATTTCTTGGTTATGTGATTTCTGGGGAAGGTTTTGAAATGGATCCGGAGAAGCTCCAATCCATACTAGACTGGCCTTTACCTCAGGGTCTCAAGGCTATCCAGAGATTCATTGGTTTCTCTAATTACTACAGACGTTTCATTAAGGGATACTCCTCTATCATTGCTCCCATCACTAACATGACCAAACAAGGGGCTGAGACTAAGAATTGGTCTACTGAAGCTCTTCGGGCTTTTGAGACACTCAAAGAGCTGTTTGCTTCCGCACCAATTTTAGTTCACCCTGATACTACTCTACCTTTCCTACTCGAAGTAGACGCTTCTGAGACAGGTATAGGTGCTGTTCTGTCCCAAAGGTTGGGTGTAGATAAACCACTACATCCTTGTGGATACTTTTCCAAAAAATTGTCCGGTACTGAAAGCAGATATGACATTGGTGACAGGGAACTACTAGCGGTTATAATGGCCTTGAAGGAGTGGAGACATTTATTGGAGGGTACTTTGCATCCTGTTACTATTTTGACGGATCATAAGAACTTATCCTATATTGGGGAGGCTAAACGACTATCATCTAGACAGGTTCGTTGGTCCATATTTCTCACTCACTTCAACTACGTACTCACATATAGGCCAGGTTCTAAGAATTCTAAAGCCGACGCCTTATCTCGCCAATATGAACCTGCTGCCGTATCTGAGCCGGTTTTGTCCTCTATAGTACCCAAGTGTAACATTATCGCTAATACTACTCTCAAAGTTCATTCCCCGCTACTTGATCAGATAAGGAACTTGCAGCATCTGGCACCTAGACTGACTCCGGTTTCCAGACTTTTCGTTCCCCCTGAACTTCAATTGGAGCTCTTACAGTGTCTTCACGAGAGTAAGGTGGCTGGTCATCCGGGTGTCCGCAAGACGTATTCTTTGATCTCCAAGGATTTCTGGTGGCCGTCGTTACGGAAGGATATTAAGGATTTTATCGGGGTTTGTGTGGTCTGTACTAAAACCAAACTACCGCATTCGCTTCCTTGTGGTCTTCTACAACCGCTGGAGATTCCTGACAAACCTTGGTCCTGTGTGGCTATGGACTTTATTGTGGATCTGCCGGTTTCTAAAAAACACACTGTTATCCTCACCGTAGTCGATAGGTTTACCAAGATGGCACATTTCGTACCTTTGCCTAAACTCCCGACTTCTCCTGAATTGGCAGAGGTCTTTGCTAAAGAGATTTTTCGTTTACATGGGATTCCTTCTGAGATCACTTCTGATAGAGGCTCCCAATTTGTTTCACGTTTTTGGAGGTCGTTCTGTTCTCAATTAGGCATCAAATTGAATTTTTCGTCCGCCTATCATCCTCAGTCTAACGGAGCTGCTGAACGAACTAACCAGAAGATTGAGCAATACTTACGTTGTTTTGTTTCCGAACACCAGGACGATTGGGTCGGTTTGATTCCTTGGGCAGAGTTTGCGCACAACAATCTTGTTTGTGACTCCACGCATTCAAGTCCCTTCTTCATGAACTATGGCTTTCATCCATCTATTCTTCCCCCGGTTTCTCCTTCCCAAGGAGTACCGTCGGTTGATGTCCATGTGGCCAACTTGAGGAAGTTGTGGGATCAGACTCGACAGATTCTTCTACACAATTCTGTACTGGTAAAGAAACATGCTGACAAACGTAGAAGGGCGGCTCCGAATTTTGTTCCAGGCGATAGAGTGTGGTTGAGCACTAGGAATATTCGTCTTAAAGTTCCTTCCATGAAGTTCGCTCCTCGTTATATTGGTCCTTACAGGATCTTGACTCGAATTAATCCAGTGGCATATCGTCTAGCTCTTCCAGCTACTTTACGCATCCCGAACTCCTTTCACGTGTCATTGTTGAAACCTCTAATCTGTAACAGATTCTCCTCCACAATCGCCCCTCCGCGCCCTGTTCAGGTGGAGGGTCAGGAGGAGTATGAGGTTAACTCCATTATTGATTCTCGTGTCTCCCGGGGACGTGTACAATATTTAGTTGACTGGAGGGGATATGGTCCTGAGGAGAGGAGTTGGGTACCACAAGAGGATGTTCATGCTCCTCGTCTTCGCAGGGCATTTCACTCCCGCTTTCCATCTCGCCCCGGCTCCTTCCGCCCGGTGGGCGTATCTGAGGGGGGGGGTACTGTCAGGGTACCTGGAGTCTCTACCGTTGAGAGAGGTAGAGACTTGGAAGGTTATCCGTCCGGACGCCATGTCTCCTCGGTCTCCCGCGGTTCACTCGGTCTTGCTAACGCCGGCCGCGAGGGAGTCACTTCCTTTTATAACAGAAGGACCGGAGGTAGACGTCATGACGCTAACCCGAAACATCCTGCCACTCAAATCTCGGGAGACGAATCAGGACTCGCCGGAGGCGTGTCTCCTCTCCCTAGCCAGGATACTTAACGGGGGTTCTCTCATTCACTCATTGCCCTGTCGTGGTTCTAGTCCGCCTAGTCACACAGTGCTTTGTGATTCTCTTGTCTTTTGGTTCTGACCCGGCTTTGTTATTTACTCTCCTGCCTTTCTGTTATCCTTGACCCGGCTTGTCTCTCGCTTACCTGTCTTCTGTTATCCTCGACCTCGGCTTGTCTCTGACCATTCTATTGTAGTTCTACGTTAGTCCGGCCATTCTAAGGACCGGTATACGTATCAGCTACTCTTTGTACTCTGCGTGTTGGATCTCTGACCCGATCCTGACAGGTACTCCTTGGGGAGGTCTAACTACTACAGCAAGGATAGGACCTAAATCATCATCAGGTGACAGTCTCAGGTATAATGGGTATGGGGTGTAATTCAGATGGGGTAATGATTTGGAGTTTGTTAAAAAACAGTTTCTCATTTTCTTTTTATTCCTTTAATTATTTTCCCCAGGGTTCATTCGCTTTTACATGTCTAACCTCACGTCAATGTCGGCACACCTCAACTGACTTTGCTCCAGATTATACCATATATCCTCTAAATATGCCGTACACAAATATATAATAATAAAAAAAAATAACCCCCCCCCCAAAAAAAAATAAACACACCTCTACAGAGCCACTGAATGCTAATCACACTTGAGCAAGTACATGCTCTTGAATAGGTGAGTGAAACATCTCCCTAACATATACCTTATTCCATCTACTAAAACACAGTTTGCACTATTGGAGTATTTCTGTTTTTTCATCCACATGTCCGCCACTGAGTCAAGATTTTCCTAAGCTATAGAAGATCCAGCCTCTCATTGACTACACCATCAAGTCGCTATTTAGCCTATTGGAACCCACAAGAAGTTCACTATATATTGGGACTATTATACGCATATCTATTTTTACCCTCTGTTTGTCTTTTTACCATATGTGAGTATATTATATATATATTTTTTTTTATCTATTTATTGCAATATTTCTTGTATAGCGCGACCTATTATTGTGTTTTTTTGCTACTTCTTTTCTGAGGACGTTGGAGGGAACCTCATACCCATAGGTTGCAGCTCTTTACTTGCCTATTTCCCTCTAGATCACTCAGCGCTGATCCTATACCTTTTTTTGTACACCTCTACAGAGCTTTTAGTATCTAATACAAAATATACGTGAAAGCACCAGTTTTAAGAAACCCCAAATGCATCTGGGAGATTGCTGCAAATGTGCTTGTTTCAACAGAATGCTGACTATTTTGCTTTATCTGGTCTTTTACGAATATCCCTGGTTTGCTAATCCCTTTTGTAGGCAGAGGAGATGAGCGGCTTAGAAACCTCATTACACCAACATGCATTTACAAGGTATAGCACCTGGTATGGCAGTCTAGTCAGAGAGCTCATTCTAGGAATGAACAATATTGAGAGATAGTGAAATAGTAGGTTTCTATAACCAACACCAAGGTCTCACATTTTAGTGAGTCCTTACCATAATTAATACACCAGCCAAAACAATATTCATGCCAGATCCTTCTTGCCTCAGACATGGACTATGTAGTCCACCCACTTGGAACACGTTATTGCTTATTGTAGAGAACAGTTCAACACACGCTAGTAATGCTAGATTTTTAATTGGTTAACATTTACAGAAGACATGGTCATTGAGACATTTGACTTGACCCACAACGTAGTGGACATCACAGCTTCGTCCATGCGATGACTGAATCTACCCATTATACAGAGAGGGTTACATTAGTGGCAGAACATCTGCCAATATCATGGTTTATAGTCCTCTTGTGAAACAGTCAGGTTGTAGTGAGTGACTCCTTTCCACATTCCCTGAATGATGGTTTCATAGCCAAACAAGGTTTGGATTTTGGCTCGGTATGGAACATTAATTTCTCCCTTTAGAACAGTGGCTACCATGTATATGTTGCGGCCAGCTGGAACCTCAACATCCGTGCTGGATGAGAAAGTGGTCTGTCAAGAAATAAGAAAATACAGATGTAAGCATTACTTTTTGGGCATTAGCATGGAGTTATGCCTCTTGCATAATCCTCAAATTAATGTGGAATAATATGTCAACATGGTGCTGTATTGTTATGGCATATTTCATATTTGCAGATTGATCTGCATCATGCCATATCAGATTTAAGAAAGGGAAACTCCGAACTGGATTTTTAAAGGTGTTGCCAGTTACTAAAGAGATTATTCAGTATTTAAAGATCAGGGTCCAAGTGTATTCTGGTTTGGAGGTTATCATGGGTCGTGAAAGCCATTACTAGGCACCTTGCTACATCTTCATGTGAGAAGTTTCTTGCCTGGAGAGATTATACAGTTAGATTGCGGTTGGAAATAAAAATAAAAACACAGATTAAAGGTTAACCCCTTCACTATGTTAGGACATTTCATGCTGTCCTGCAGAATAGTAGACTATAGCACCAGTAGAATGGTATGGAATGTCCTGCAGTTTTGGAGTGAGCAGGGTTAAATCTAGACCGGCATCAGTTGACATTTAGTGACCCCTAACTGACAGGCTGTGTGCAGCAAACAAACTGAGATATGCATATAGCTAGTCAAGTCACTGTAGAAAAGCAATCATGCTCTGCTACAGAGATTCTCGGATTGTCCCTGAACAGATGGACAGTGTCTCCCTGCCAACATTGATCATTGCTGGGCTTGGCCAGCTGCTGAGCATGATCACTATGGTCATCATCAGAAGATCGCTCACATGCTGGAATCTCCCAGGTCTCCAGTGTATGAGCTGGTGAATACTGCACATGTCAGGGGGACAGCAGAGTTTGGGTTAAAAGAGTTCATGATAACCCTATAACACTACCCGTAAACCTAATTTACATGAGCTACCAAAAGTGTGGCTCTGAGGCAGCAGTCAGAAACATATTTTCAGCATATTTTCTATATAGGTATTCAAATTATTGTATCTACTTTTTATAATCTCACTATGTGGCAAACACAGCCACTGTATATTGTCATTCATGTATGTGTCATGTTATTGCATAGGTGTATACCACTTTAAAGAACCAAGCGTATGTGTGTTATGTGTAATATGGTTCAGGTGAACTATAGCGTTCGTATGCTGACGGCATGAAAACTGCCAGCAATTGTTTCACGAACAGTAAATTTCAACACTGTTCGTGAAAAGAACAAACTACCGAATGGAGACCACACACAGGAGGTCGTGTGGCTCCCATTAAGGATTGCAACATTGTTGCAATCGGTAATTAAGAGGATTCAGGGTGGCCGTCGTTCGACTACCGACCACGCGGCGGTCGGCCATCTTGGATCCTTTGTTAGCCCAGCGGTATTTGGTCGTCGAGCGCCTGGAACTAAAATCGGCTACTAGGTGGCACGAATACCGCTGGACTGCCAAGCCGTTCGGGAGCCCCGGTCCTTTGGTAATGTGTTTCTCTAGGGTCAATCGGTAGTTTGAATGTAACTTATAAATAAAGTGTGTTTCGTGTGGCGTTCGGTTATTTAAGCTGGGATCTGAGCGGTACTTTCACGAAATGTGTGCTCAGACCTCAGCTATCTACCGAACGTCCATATCTAACGAATATTGTACAAGTTATGCATTTTCATATAGAATATTGGTTCTGCTGCATGAGGGGATAATCCACTTAACGGTATGTTCTAGTGGGAGTGTCCCTCTCATGCAGCGGTGTCTGATGGGAGAAATGCCCAGGTTATTCAGTTCCCCATGTAGTCCCCTACTGTACAACCCCTGGAATGCCTGTAGGGAAACCCCTTGCATGGGGAATCCCATAAATACTGTGACCTGTGAATAAAGACCTCAGTTGACTCCCAGCCTATGTTTCGTCTAGTTCTTAGGAGGGAAGGATTCTTATAACGCTACCTGGATTATTGTATGCTGTACCTGCCTATGTGGATTACTGCCTGCTTTTCCTGTCTACCAGCGGAGACCTTGTGGATTATACTACCTCTCCGCTACACACTATATTGTCAATTGTATCTTATATGGAGTGTCCGTTTATGAGGTTTTATCCATTAATAATTTTTTAAGTCCTTACTGCTGAATACTAGCTGTTCAGGGCCTCTGTTCTATTATAGATGCATTATTTAATTGCAGGTCATCTGAGTAGATCCTTAATGTGTCTTTGGAGCTCTTGGTATGCAACTGCATGACTGGTGATCCTGCCCCCATGCCGAAGACATTTTGCTAGACTACACCCCCTGCCTAAATAGGACCTTTCCACTGGACCTGCAGTTAGCATCTTTCCCATGTGGTTCATAAACTAGTTCATAGAGAATTGTGCCTGACCAAAACCTGTCCTGTCAAGGAGGTCCCACCTTAACAGCCAAATGAATCCTCTTCAGAATTAGATTCTTCACTACTAAAATGGCTGTCTTTATTTGAAGCCAGGAAGTGGAGACATTTCATAATGGTAATGCATTTTAAAGTGACTCATTCTATTTCATGGTCTTTCCTCTACCTTGAACCGTAAAGAGAGATTTTCATTGAAAAACCAAACACCATGCTCCATTCTGGGAGTGAGCTAAGCTTGAATGTTCAATTCAGATTGAGTGTGACGTTGGCTGAAGTGTTGGAACTCAGATACTAGCTTACTAAGGGAATTATAACTCGGCATACAATAATACATAATACATAATACAATAATACATAATTTGATCCATACTACTGAAACAATCCATTAAAGCCATAATGAACAAAAACAATGACATTAAGCCTTAGAAGGGTAAACTGGATCCATGCAAGACATTGCATTATCATTCATTTTAACACTGTAATAGTTTTATTTACCTCAGTTGTATTGGTCTTGGTTAAGCTCCAGGTGTGAGTTGTGCTAGTGTTGACTGAAATCTTTGTTTCGGTTTTGGAGATAAAGGGGATTCCAGCTGAAAAGGTTGTCTCAGACCCATAAGACACCGTGAAACCATGTTCCTGGGTGAAGGTACTGGCCTCGGTAAGAGTTTTGGAAAACCTAATGGAAAAAGAGTGAGGATTTCATAAGACTTGTTCAGGCAGTAACGAGTTAGAAACCTGGAGAATAGCAAGGTTATTCATTAAGACATGGCTTATAGTTAGCCCATCTGATAAAGGATGACCAACACAGCCACGAGTGACTCAAAGTTAAAATTTTATAGCGAGTAAATAACGGTTAGGGCAGTGTTGTGTGATCATTAGTGATGTACCGAACTGTTCGCCGGCGAATAGTTCCTGGCGAACATAGCGTGTTCGCATTCGCCACAGCGGGCGGTCACATGCGCGGTTCGATCCGCCCCCTATTCGTCATCATTGAGCAAACTTTGACCCTGTGCCTCTCGGTCAGCAGACACATTCCAGCCAATAAGTGGGACATTACTTTTTATACCTTTTATGGTTTTTGTTTATATTGTATTAAAATTAAAGTATACTTTTAAAGTTACTTTTTATACTCATTCTTTTACCTCCTGGATCAAGTACATCCTTGGTGGGGATTATACCACCTAAGCTGACCACACTAGAGCAGGTTACATGCTCTAGTAATTGTAAGTACAATACTATTCATTATTTACACCATTATTGGGACGTACTTCACTATTGGCTGCTATTTTTTTCCTTTTTGCCTGCATATACCACGCATACTGCACTTTGGAAGCACCTGCATATACTACAACATATCCCAAGACGGGGATTGTACCGTCCAAGCGCTGCACAGCTGAGCTCTGTTATAGCTCATATAAATGTGAGTGGATTATATATAGCCGTACTCACCACCATAAAATATTTTTTATTACTGTATTGCACTATTGTGTTTTATTCTCTGTTTTTATCCTGAGGTTCGGCTCCTTCCTGATATACTTGAGAATATATGTATGTATTTTTTGCACATATAATATACTAGGCGCGGGATACACCTTTCCTTTTTCTGCATTCCAGCCAATCAGCAGCACACCCTCCCTTCCACACCCTCCCACCTCCCTCCCAGCATCCATTTTCAATTCATTCTGAAGCTGCATGCTTAGTGAGAGGAGGGAAAGGGTAGCTGCTGCTGATTATAAAGGGAAATTGATAGCTAGGCTAGGCTATTCAGTGTCCACTACAATCCTGAAGGACTCATCTGATCTCTGCTGTAAGGACAGCACCCCAAAAAGCCCTTTTTAGGGCTAGAACATCAGTCTGCTTTTTTTTTTTTATTTCTGTGTAATGTAATTGCAGTTGCCTGCCTGCCAGCTTCTGTGTCAGGCTGGATGCTGTGCCCATTTGCACAGTCAGTGCCACCACTCATATCTGTTGTCACAATAGCTTAAGCTTTAGATTTAAAAAATATTTTTTTTTTTCACTGTAATAGAAGAGCAGTTGCCTGCCTGCCAGCTTCTGTGTCAGGCTGGATGCTGTGCTCATTTGCACAGTTAGTGCCACCACTCATATCTGTTGTCACAATAGCTTAAGCTTTACATTTAAAAATAAATAAAACATTTCACTGTAATAGAAGAGCAGTTAGTTGTCTGCAAGCGTCTGGGTGTCAGGCCACCTTCAGCGTGTGCTCTGCAGACCTGTGCCAGCGTACTTTGACAGTTGCCACTCATATCTGGTGTCTCTGTAGCGTGCTTTTACAAAGAAAAAAGGTTTCCAGTGTAAGCTAATAGCAGCCAGTCAGTGTCCTTCAAGCGGCTGTGTCAGGCCTTCCTTCAGCGTGTGCCCTGCACAACCCTGCCAGCGTACTTTGACAGTTGCCACTCATATCTGGTGTCTCTGTAGCGTGCTTTTACAAAGAAAAAAGGTTTCCAGTGTAAGCTAATAGCAGCCAATCAGTGTCCTTCATGCGGCTGTGTCAGGCCTTCTTTCAGCGTGTGCCCTGCACAACCCTGCCAGCGTACTTTGACAGTTGCCACTCATATCTGTTGTCTCTGTAGCGTGCTTTTACAAAGAAAAAAAGGTTTCCAGTGTAAGCTAATAGCAGCCAGTCAGTGTCCTTCAAGCGGCTGTGTCAGGCCTTCCTTTAGCGTGTGCCCTGCACAACCCTGCCAGCGTACTTTGACAGTTACCACTCATATCTGGTGTCTCTGTAGCGTGCTTTTACAAAGAAAAAAGGTTTCCAGTGTAAGCTAATAGCAGCCAGTCAGTGTCCTTCAAGCGGCTGTGTCAGGCCTTCCTTCAGCGTGTGCCCTGCACAACCCTGCCAGCGTACTTTGACAGTTGCCACTCATATCTGATGTCTCTGTAGCCTGCTTTTACAAAGAAAAAAGGTTTCCAGTGTAAGCTAATAGCAGCCAGTCAGTGTCCTTCAAGCGGCTGTGTCAGGCCTACAGCCTGTGCTCTGCAGACCGGTGCCAGTGCACATTGCCACTCATATCTGGTGTCTCTGTAGCGTGCTTTTACAAAGAAAAAAGGTTTCCAGTGTAAGCTAATAGCAGCCAGTCAGTGTCCTACAAGCGGCTGTGTCAGGCCTTCCTTCAGCATGTGCCCTGCACAACCCTGCCAGCATACTTTGACAGTTGCCACTCATATCTGGTGTCTCTGTAGCGTGCTTTTACAAAGAAAAAAGGTTTCCAGTGTAAGCTAATAGCAGCCAGTCAGTGTCCTTCAAGCGGCTGTGTCAGGCCTTCCTTTAGCGTGTGCCCTGCACAACCCTGCCAGCGTACTTTGACAGTTGACACTCATATCTGGTGTCTCTGTAGCGTGCTTTTACAAAGAAAAAAGGTTTCCAGTGTAAGCTAATAGCAGCCAGTCAGTGTCCTTCAAGCGGCTGTGTCAGGCCTTCCTTCAGCGTGTGCTCTGCAGAACTGTGCCAGTGCACATTGCCACTCATAACTGGTGTCTCTATAGCGTGCATTTTTCACTGTTCTAGATTGAATAGCAGTTACTTGTCTTCAAGCGGGTGTGTCAGGCCTACAGCCTGTGCTCTGCAGACCTGTGCCAGTGCACATTGCCAGTTTGCCACTCATATCTGGTCTCACAGGAGCTTGCACGCATAGTACCACTAATCCCCCAAAAAATGACAGGCAGAGGCAGGCCACCCCGCAGGCGCCGTCGTGGTCGTGGTGCTGTGATTCCCTTTTGCCCTAGAATAATGCCCAGTTTTCAGAGGCCACGTACCCTGAACTTGAAAAGTTCTGAGGACATAGTTGACTGGCTAACACAGGACACCCAATCTTCTACAGCCTCCGCTCGGAACCTTGACGCACCATCCTCCTCCAGCTTAGCTTCAGGCACCTCTCAAGATACCACTCACCCGCCTGCCGCCACCACCAAAACTAGCACCACATACGCTTTACTTGGTATGTCAGAGGAGTTATTCACACATCCGTTTGAAGAAATGAGTGATGCGCAACCATTATTGCCAGAGGATGTAGATAACAGGGATATGTCTCAGGCAGGCAGCATTAAACACATGGAGGTACGGTGTGATGATGATGATGTTGTACCCGCTGCTGCTTCCTTTTCTGAGTTGTCAGATACAAGTGAAGCGGTTGATGATGACGATGCGTCCATGGATGTCACGTGGGAGCCCGCTCGGCAAGAAGAAGAACAGGGCGAAAGTTCAGATGGGCAGACAGAGAGGAGGAGGAGACGAGTTGGAAGCAGGGGGAGGTCGGCACCCGGGGTCAGCCAGACAGCAAGCCAATCAACGCATGCTGTTGCCACCACCAGAATGCTGTCATTGCAGAGCTCAGCAGTGTGGCATTTTTTTTGTGTGTCTGCCTCTGACAACAGCGATGCCATTTGCAACCTGTGCCAAAAGAAACTGAGTCGTGGGAAGTCCAACACCCACCTAGGTACAACTGCTTTGCGTAGGCACATGATCTCACATCACAAACGCCTATGGGATCAACACATGAGTACAAGCAGCACGCCTACTCTAAGCCGCCATCCTCCTCCTGGTCCAGAATCTTCAGCCACGTCAACCACTGCTGTCCTCCTTACCCCCTCTCAACCATCCGCCACTCCGTCTCCCGCCTTGAGCAGTTCCTGCTCATCTGCCCATAGTCATGTGTCTGTCAAGGACATGTTTGAGCGTAAGAAGCCAATGTCACAAAGTCACCCCCTTGCTCAGCGTCTGACAGCTGGCTTGTCCGAACTATTAGCCCGCCAGCTTTTACCATACAAGCTGGTGGAGTCTGAGGCGTTCAAAAAATTTGTAGCTATTGGGACACCGCAGTGGAAGGTACCTGGACGAAATTTCTTTTCACAAAAGGCAATCCCCAACCTGTACTCGATTGTGCAAAAGGAAGTAATGGCATGTCTGGCACACAGTGTTGGGGCAAGGGTCCATCTGACCACTGATACCTGGTCTGCAAAGCATGGTCAGGGCAGGTATATCACCTACACTGCGCATTGGGTAAACCTGCTGACGGCTGCCAAGCATGGAATGCGTGGCTCTGCAGAGCAGTTGGTGACACCGCCACGACTTGCAGGCAGGCCTGCTGCCACCTCCTCTACTCCTCCTACTCCATCCTCTTCCATAACCTCCTCGGCTGAGTCCTCTTCTGCTGCTGCGTCTTGCTCCACATCAACGGCACCCCCCAAGTCCCCCGGGTACTATTCCACATCCCGGATACGGTAGTGTCACGCCGTCTTGGGTTTGACTTGCTTGAAAGCAGAGAGTCACACCGGACAAGCACTCCTGTCCGCCCTGAACGCACAGGTGGAAAAGTGGCTGACTCCGCAGCAACTGGATATCGGCAAAGTGGTTTGTGACAACGGAACAAATTTGTTAGCGGCATTGAAGTTGGGCAAGTTGACACATGTACCGTGCATGGCACATGTGTGTAATGTGTTCGTACAACGCTTTGTGCATAAGTACAAAGGCTTACAGGACGTCCTGAAACAGGGCAGGAAGGTGTGTGGCCATTTCAGGCGTTCCTACACGCCCATGGCTCACTTTGCCGATATCCAGCGGCGAAACAACATGCCAGTGAGGCGCTTGATTTGCGACAGCCCTACACGTTGGAATTCAACACTCCTAATGTTCGACCGCCTGCTCCAACAAGAAAAAGCTGTTAATGAATATTTGTATGACCGGGGTGCTAGGACAGCCTCTGGGGAGCTGGGAATTTTTTTGCCACGTTACTGGACGCTCATGCGCAATGCCTGTAGGCTCATGCATCCTTTTGAGGAGGTGACAAACCTAGTCAGTCGCACCGAAGGCAACATCAGCGACATCATACCCTTTGTTTTCTTCCTGGAGCATGCCCTGCGAAGAGTGCTGGATCAGGCCGTAGATGAGCGTGAAGAGGAAAAGGAAGAGTTGTGGTCACCATCCAGGGCCGGACTGGCCCACCGGGATACCGGGAAATTTCCCGGTGGGCCGTCGGCACCTGGGGCCGGGCAGACACCTGGGTCTGCTGGCGGCCGCTGGGGGAGCTGCGCTGGCTCTGCTCTCCTGCCCCAGCGTGCAGCTGAATGAGACCGGGGCCGGAATATGACGTCATATTCCGGCCCCGGTCTCATTCAGCAGCGCGCGAGGGCGTGAGAGCAGAGCCAGCGCAGCTCCCCCAGCGGCCGCCAGTACAAGTCCCCCAGCGGCCGCCAGCAGACCTCCCCCAGCGGCCGCCAGCAGACCTCCCCCAGCGGCCGCCAGCAGACCTCCCCCAGCGGCCGCCAGCAGACCTCTCCCAGCGGCCGCCAGCACAGGTGCCCCTGCCCCAGCAGCCTCCTGCACTGCACGACCCCTGGCAGGTAGGAGTAATGTGGGTCATGTTGTGTGTCTGTATGGTGTGTGTGTGTGTGTATGTCTGTGTCATGGTGTGTGTGTCTGTCTGTGTCATGGTGTGTATCTGTATGGTGTGTGTGTGTGTGTCTGTCTGTGTCATGGTGTGTGTGTCTGTCTGTGTTATGGTGTCTGTCTGTATGGTGTGTGTGTGTGTGTCTGTCTGTCTGTGTCATGGTGTGTCTGTCCGTCATGGTGTGTGTGTCTGTGTCATGGGGTGTGTTTCTGGCTGTGTCATGGTGTGTGTCTGTATGGTGTGTGTGTCTGTCTGTGTCATGGTGTGTATCTGTATGGTGTGTGTCTGTCTGTCTGTGTCATGGTGTGTGTGTCTGTCTGTGTTAGGGTGTCTGTCTGTATGGTGTGTGTGTGTGTGTGTCTGTCTATCTGTGTCATGGTGTGTCTGTCCGTCATGGGGTGTGTGTCTGTGTCATGGGGTGTGTGTCTGTCTGTGTCATGGTGTGTGTGTCACAGTATATGTGTGTGTGTGTGCCTGTGTCATGGGGTGTGTGTCTGTCTGTGTCATGGTGTGTGTGTCAGGGTATATGTGTGTGTGTCTGTCTGTGTCATGGTGTGTGTGTCACAGTATATGTGTGTGTGTGCCTGTGTCATGGGGTGTGTGTCTGTCTGTGTCATGGTGTGTGTGTCATGGTATATGTGTGTGTGTCTGTCTGTGTCATGGTGTGTGTGTCATGGTGTCTGTCTGTATGGTGTGTGTGTGTGTGTGTGTGTGTCTGTCTGTATGGTGTGTGTGTGTGTGTGTGTGTGTGTCTGTCTGTGTCATGGTGTGTCTGTCCGTCATGGTGTGTGTGTCTGTGTCATGGGGTGTGTTTCTGGCTGTGTCATGGTGTGTGTCTGTATGGTGTGTGTGTCTGTCTGTCTGTGTCATGGTGTGTGTGTCTGTCTGTGTCATTGTGTGTCTCTGTATGGTGTGTGTGTGTCTGTCTGTGTCATGGTGTGTGTGTCTGTCTGTATGGTGTGTGTGTGTGTGTGTGTGTGTGTCTGTCTATCTGTGTCATGGTGTGTCTGTCCGTCATGGTGTGTGTGTCTGTGTCATGGAGTGTGTGTCTGCCTGTGTCATGGTGTGTGTGTCACAGTATATGTGTGTGTGTGTGCCTGTGTCATGGGGTGTGTCTGTCTGTGTCATGGTGTGTGTGTCATGGTATATGTGTGTGTGTCTGTCTGTGTCATGGTGTCTGTCTGTATGGTGTGTGTGTGTGTCTGTCTGTATGGTGTGTGTGTCTGTCTGTCAATGCTTTGCCATTGGATTGGCTGCAAAACGTTACACCAATCAGGGTATATGTGTGTGTGTCTGTCTGTGTCATGGTGTGTGTGTCACAGTATATGTGTGTGTGTGCCTGTGTCATGGGGTGTGTGTCTGTCTGTGTCATGGTGTGTGTGTCATGGTATATGTGTGTGTGTCTGTCTGTGTCATGGTGTGTGTGTCATGGTGTCTGTCTGTATGGTGTGTGTGTGTGTGTGTGTCTGTCTGTATGGTGTGTGTGTGTGTGTGTGTGTGTCTGTCTGTGTCATGGTGTGTCTGTCCGTCATGGTGTGTGTGTCTGTGTCATGGGGTGTGTTTCTGGCTGTGTCATGGTGTGTGTCTGTATGGTGTGTGTGTCTGTCTGTCTGTGTCATGGTGTGTGTGTCTGTCTGTGTCATTGTGTGTCTCTGTATGGTGTGTGTGTGTCTGTCTGTGTCATGGTGTGTGTGTCTGTCTGTATGGTGTGTGTGTGTGTGTGTGTGTGTGTGTGTGTCTGTCTATCTGTGTCATGGTGTGTCTGTCCGTCATGGTGTGTGTGTCTGTGTCATGGAGTGTGTGTCTGCCTGTGTCATGGTGTGTGTGTCACAGTATATGTGTGTGTGTGTGCCTGTGTCATGGGGTGTGTCTGTCTGTGTCATGGTGTGTGTGTCATGGTATATGTGTGTGTCTGTCTGTGTCATGGTGTCTGTCTGTATGGTGTGTGTGTGTGTCTGTCTGTATGGTGTGTGTGTCTGTCTGTCAATGCTTTGCCATTGGATTGGCTGCAAAACGTTACACCAATCAGCCTCTCCTCATTGAGATGCATTGAATCAATGTATCTCTATGGGGAACGTTCAGCACCTACAGAGTGTGGAGGCCCTGAATGTAGGTGCACTGACACAGGAAGCACCTCTAGTGACCGTCTGAGTGACTGTCACTAGCGGTGTCACTTTGAAGCAATGTAAACACTGCCTTTTCTCTGAAAAATCAGTGTTTACGTTGAAAAGCCTGTAGGGACATGCATATATATATTACTCAATCATCTGTCATGGCAAGACATAGTCTTACATGTTACACGCGACAATATATGGCGCAGTGACTTATGGGGCTGACATAAATTTTTTATCCAGGGCTGCTTTGTATCCCCAGTCCGGCCCTGTCACCATCACCACCAGAAACAGCCTTATCAGCATCGCTTGCTGGACCTGCGGCAACGCTGGAAGAGGATTGTGAGGAAGAGGAGTCAGAGGAGGAATGTGGCTTTGAGGAGGAGGAGCAAGACCAACCACAACAGGCATCCCAGGGTGCTCGTTGTCACCTATCTGGTACCCATGGTGTTGTACGTGGCTGGGGGGAAGAAGAACATACCTTCATTGACATCAGTGAGGAGGAGGAACGGGAAATGAGTAGCTCGGCATCCAACCTTGTGCAAATGGGGTCTTTCATGCTGTCGTGCCTGTTGAGGGACCCTCGTATAAAAAGGCTGAAGGAGAACGACCTGTACTGGGTGTTCACGCTACTAGACCCCCGGTATAAGCAGAAAGTGGCGGAAATGTTACCGAATTACAACAAGTCGGAAAGGATGCAGCATTTGCAAAATAAATTAAAAAGTATGCTTTACACAGCGTATAAGGGTGATGTCACAGCACAACGGGAATCTAACAGGGGAAGAGGTGAAAGTCATCCTTCTCCTCCCACGACCACGCCATATCTGCCAAGTGACCCTATGTAGGGGGAACAGTCTCTATTCTGCTCTGTGTCAGTGTTTATCATGGTCTCTGAGGACAGGTGTCAATCCATATCTGCCAAGTGACCCTATGTAGGGGGAACAGTCCCTATTCTGCTCTGTGTCAGTGTGTATCATGGGCTCTGAGGACAGGTGTCAATCCATACCTGCCAAGTGACCCTATGTAGGGGTAACAGTCCCTATTCTGCTCTGTGTCAGTGTGTATCATGGGCTCTGAGGACAGGTGTCAATCCATATCTGCCAAGTGACCCTATGTAGGGGTAACAGTCTCTATTCTGCTCTGTGTCAGTGTGTATCAGGGATCCTTAGGACAGGTGTCAATCCATATCTGCCAAGTGACCCTATGTAGGGGGAACAGTCCCTATTCTGCTCTGTGTGAGGAGGAGGAACGGGAAATGAGTAGCTCGGCATCCAACCTTGTGCAAATGGGGTCTTTCATGCTGTCGTGCCTGTTGAGGGACCCTTGTATAAAAAGGCTGAAGGAGAATGACCTGTTCTGGGTGTCCACGCTACTAGACCCCCGGTATAAGCAGAAATGTTACCGAATTACAACAAGTCGGAAAGGATGCAGCATTTGCAAAACAAATTAAAAAGTATGCTTTACACAGCGTATAAGGGTGATGTCACAGCACAACGGGAATCTAACAGGGGAAAAGGTGAAAGTCATCCTCCTCCTCCTCCCACGACCACGCCATATGTGCCAAGTGGTCATATGTGCTATGTAGAGGGAACAGTCTCTATTCTGCTCTGTGTCAGTGTTTATCATGGTCTCTGAGGACAGGTGTCAATCCATATCTCCCAAGTGACCCTATGTAGGGGGAACAGTCCCTATTCTGCTCTGTGTCCGTGTGCATCAGGGGCTCTGAGGACAGGTGTCAATCCATATGTCAAGGTGTCAATATGTCATATGTCAGGTGTCAATCCATATCCTTTGTGATTTAGGAATGTTAGGTGATTTCTGCCCTCTATGGATTAAAACCAGACTCTGCATCAACTGTGAAATTTTCCATGGGAGTTTTGCCATGGATCCCCCTCCAGCATGCCACAGTCCAGGTGTTAGTCCCCTTGAAACAACTTTTCCATCACTTTTGTGGCCAGAAAGAGTCCCTGTTGGTTTTAAAATTTGCCTGCCCATTGAAGTCAATGGCGGTTCGCCCGGTTCGCGAACATTTGAGGAAGTTCGCGTTCGCCGTTCGCGAACGGAAAATTTCGGGTTCGCGACATCACTAATGCCAGCAGAAATCCTCCCCTCTGCCTGTGATACAATAATCTCAACACAATAGACTAACTTAATTATCACAGGCAGAAAATATACAGTTTTTACACATACATTGTAACTTTGAAACCACACATCCAATCTTCATAAAAACCACATATTATTAATCAGCATCCTATATTTAAATATTTAAATATAAACATACTCAAAAATCATACAAATCCATCCAGTAGATAAAAAGTTAGACGGAAGTCCATTGTGACCGACCGCAAGCACATTTTCATGCCCAAAACAGTTCCATAGATTTGGGCTGTGCGGTCGGTCTACACTGAAAAAATGACTAAATCCCATTCGAACAAGCGTTTGAATCTTCGAACGGGACTTAGTCTCCAGCCGCAGTGTCGAAGTGGAGAAGAAGGTACGGGTCAACGGTGTTCGTCTAAATGTGTAGCAGATTTCAGTTCCACATACCGCTGACCTCGTTCGAATGAACAAAGATGGCCTCCGCCATGTGTTCGTTTGCACGACCTGCGGCTACCCAGCAGTCGGCAATTTACCTACAGCAGGCTTCCACTTCTGGGTGGTCCGCGTGTGTGGTACCTGGTTCAGTCAGCCCCATTTACTGAACCAAGTGTAAAGAAGCCATGAATAAAGTACTTTAACCAAGTCTGGGGACACTACGGTCCCAGGCTTAAAGGGGCAGTGTCCCAAACAAGTCAGGGGACACCGTCTTAAAGGGGCATTGTCCCAATTTTCCCCATGTCCCAAAAATGTGCTTAAAGGGCCAGAACTAGTCAAATGAAAGTCCATAAGCCCCAATAATGTTCTTAACCCCTTAAGGACTGAGCAAAATGTACACGTTGTGAACAAAACAAAACGTAAACAAAACCTGGCATTTGGGCTACATGTCTGTCCAACTGTAATTCACCTCTTTCATATTAAATGCACCCACCCTTATTATATCATTTTATTAAGGGGAAACAGGGCTTTCATTTAATATCAAATATTTAGCTATGAAACATAATTTAATATGAAAAAAATGGGAGAAAATAAGAAATGTTGTTATTCTTTTAGTTCTACATGACATTTTAACTGTCAATGTCATAATACTGTTTGCTTTTACTGCAATAAAATACACATATTTGTATTCAGCAAAGTCTCACGTGTAAAACAGTACCCCCTATGTACAGGTTTTATGGTGTTTTGGGAAGTTACAGGGTCAAATATAGCACATTACTTTTCAAATTGAAATTCGCCAGATTGGTTACGTTGCCTTTGAGACTGTATAGTAGCCCAGAAATGAAATTTACACCCATAAAGGCATACCATTTGCAATAGTAGACAACCCAAGGTATTGCAAATGAGTTACGTCCAGTCTTTTTTAGTAGCCATTTGGTCACAAACACTGGCCAAAGTTAGCGTTAATATTTATTTGTGTGTGAAAAATGCAAAAAAAGCAAAATTTGGCCAGTGTTTGTGACTAAGTGGCTACTAAAAAAGACTGGACATACCCCATTTGCAATACCTTGGGTTGTCTACTATTGCAAATGGTATGCCATCATAGGGGTAATTTTATCACATGACAGGAGGCTTCCTATTTTGCATAACTCTCTTTACTAAACTCCATAGCAGTAAAGAAAGTGAAACATTTAAACCAATCAAAATGCAAATAGGGAGTATATCATCCCAGCAAATAGGCTCCTCCCCCTCTTTCTTTACTGCTCCATCGCAGACAGGTCAGAGTTTTTGGCTCTTCCCTTATTACCTCATAATATATGTTATTTCTGTACATGTATAATTGTTTCTTTTGATTTTTTACTTTATTTTTTCTTACTACCTTTCTACTACTTATTCTACTTGGTGTCCCTGTATTTTAAACTTAATTTCCCTTACTGGGACTCTTTAGTTTTATTCTCATAGTCCCAGTGGTTTTACTCAGTTTTTTCCCGCTTTTTCCTGCTCGTTTTCCGCCCTCGGGCGGTTCCCCGAGTTTAGGCAGGTCCCCCTGTCTTTGCCCCTGCTTTGCCGCCCTTGCCGGCTCCCTCGCACTTTTTCCCGCGGCTCAGCGCCAGCCGCGGCTACACTCGCGGCGGCCATCTTTAATCCCGCATCTCGCGAGATTGCGGACGCCATCTTAGAAGTGCCGCGAGTGCCGCCAGTACCGCAAGGGACACACACGGACGGACTCCTAACCGCAAAATACTCCACAGAGTATGTGGCCTGCTGGGGCTACATATATTATTATATTACCACCATTGACACTATATACCCTGCTGGGTGACTTTGCCACAGCTCTCCTTGGTCTCAGACCCTGCTGAAGGTTTAACCTTCCAATACATACCACTATATACCCTGCTGGGGTATCATATATATTTACAACCCTGCTGGGGTTATTTGGTTTTTCTCCTCAAACCAATTTCATATCTTGTATAAACCCTGCTGGGGTAATTTGTACTCTGTACAACACAACACGTTATTGCACCCTGCTGGGGTCTGCATAACAATATAAAACAGCTTAAGTCTGTCTAATACAGCTTACTGACCTCTATAATACGCCCTGTGCCAACACATATTCAGGCATTATGGAGACCTCTCAGACTACAGAGCTCCAAACCATGGTAAATGAGGCCGTATCCGCCTCCATGGAGAAAGTTCTCTCCAAAATGATGGCCTCTGGTAATGATAAGAGGAAACCATCAAAAACCCACACAGCCCGCCATGACTCAGATTCTGACGAACCAGAATCACGCAAGAGCCCAGAAACCTTCACGGGCAAACGCCATTGGAAAGGCGAAAAGGGTCACCAAAACCCTAACAAAGACAAAAACCCCGCTAAACGCACTAAGCCCGCTATAGCCACCACCCCGAACCCGCAAAACGAGTACTCTTCGAAAGAAGAAGAATCTCACGCTAAATCCATGGCCATCTTAGACGAATGGCAAGCGGACGAGTCAGACTCCAACGAAGACGTTTGGGGCTCAGATTCAGGATCCCAATCCTTCTTTCCACAACACACGTTCACGGGAGAACCCCAAGAACCAGACAACGCGGAAACCCCGCAGGAAGACGAAGACACCATCTTCGACCGCTGGGGCAAAAACTTTTTGATCCACGAAAAATAAGACACCCACGCTCAAGCGACTGGACACCACCCGACCACTTAGCGAGGTTCATGCACCTCTGGTTACGGAAGTCCATGGACAAGACAGTCCGCAACCGCTTGAGGTTGGAATGCCCACGACCTTTCCTACCTGACCACGTTGCGGACACTCTAGAATTCGACCAGGTGATGACCACCTTTATGTCGCGAGGTGGCCGCGACCCACGAAAAGGTGTGGAGAAAGGGTTCAGAGGGGTACAGGATAAACTTCTGGATTCTGTAGGACCATTATCCAGAATTATGTATTTGGCCGACGACGCCCTAGCCAAAGCCGATCAATTTGACGCTACTATGGTGCGAGAATGGGCGCATGATGTGCGGGAATGGGCACAGAGGTGCTTTTGTTTTGTGGGTAATGCCAATGTCGCCTTATCATCTGAGCGACGTAAAGCAGCACTTCTCCGCATTGACGGGAAATTGGTGGAGTTGGGCACCAAGGAACTAGGTCCTATGGCACAGGGCAGGCTCTTTGGAGAACCTTTCCTAAAAGAGCTAAGCAGACATGTAAACGTCTACACATCCTTAAACAAGGCTCAGACATCAATGCGAAGAGTCTTTAAACAAAACCCCTCCAGGGGTGTTTTTGGATGGGCTGGCCGCCAAAGGGGCCGTGCTGCCAGGCGCTTCTGGCCATCAGGCCCCCGCTCTACGAGACCCCAACCTTTTTATCCAGAGATGGGATACCGCCCATACTCCTACACTCGAGGCGCAGACAGAGGTCGAGGACCACGCACCCGAGGCAGAGCTCGTTTTTCCTCAGGTAAGCAACCATTTCACTCACTATTCACTTCCAATGCATACAGCAGGTCGCATATCTCTTTTCTTCCAGGAATGGACCTCCATCTCCATGGACGCATGGATCCTACAGACAGTACAAGGCTACGTCATAGACTTTGTAGACCAACCACGACAGACGGAACTACCACGTCCCATCCACTGCTCAAGGATAGACACCTCTCTCATCGACGACGAACTTCAAACCCTATACTCGAAAGGCACGATCGAACCCGCCTCCGACCCTCAAGGTTTCTTCAGCAACATCTTCTTGGTAAAGAAGAAAACGGGAGATCTATGACCCGTCATAAACCTACGACAACTCAACGAATACGTCACTTACAACCACTTCAAGATGGAAGGTATACATCTTCTACGAGACCTGTTACAAGACAAGGATTGGTTCACGAGACTAGACCTCAAGGACGCTTACCTATCAGTACCCGTCCACCAATCCTGCAGAAAATACCTTCGTTTCTACTGGCAAGGCCTTCCTTGGCAATTCACGTGCCTCCCCTTCGGCCTCAGTTCGGCCCCATGGTGTTTCACCAAACTGATGAAACCCGTGGTCACACATCTTCGAGCGCAAGGTATTTGTTGCATCATATACCTGGACGACCTCCTGCTGTTCTGCTCAGACAGACTCAGACTGATACGCCACACACGGTATACCACGGATCTCCTATCATCCCTGGGTTTCATAGTGAACTTTCAGAAATCGGCTATCTCCCCATCACAAACAGTACAATTTCTGGGATTCGAGATAGATTCCATCTCCAGCACCCTACGGCTACCAACAGCAAAAATCTCAGCCATTCACAAGGAATTACGCAGGGCCATCCGCTTCCACACCATTCCACTCCGCGCCCTCGCACGCATCGTGGGACTTCTCTCGGCTTCCATACAAGCTATATTCCCCGGTCCACTCCACTACAGGGCGATGCAACGCCTGAAAGCTTCCTTCCTCAGGAAAAAACCCTCATACGATCAGCCAATCCCGATGACAGAAGAAGTCAGAGACGAACTCAGATGGTGGCTAGACAGCATGGAGGCATGGAACGGCTGAGCCATCTTTGGAAGGACTCCCGACATGATATTAGAATCAGACGCCAGCCTCTGGGGATGGGGTGCGACGAGCGAAAATACATCGACAGTAGGAACCTGGACATCCCAAGACCTCAACATGCATATAAATTGCCTAGAACTCCTAGCCGGGTCATTCGCCATCCGAAGCCTAGCGAAGGACAAGTCGGATTGCTGCATCCTCCTCAGGATGGACAACATCTCTGCAGTCCGCTACATCAACCGCCTAGGCGGAGCCCGCTCCCGCCTCCTGTCAGAAATCACGAAGGAGATCTTCGATTTCTGCCTACCCCGCAACATCTCCCTCACAGCAGAATATCTCCCAGGAGAGACAAACCTCACAGCAGACTGGTTCTCACGTCACTGGCGGGACACCAGCGACTGGAAACTAAATCTACAAGTCTTCAACCACATTGTGGAATGCCGAGGGCCCCTTCACCTGGATCTATTTGCGTCCCGCAACAACAGACAAACGGAACTGTACTTCAGCTGGCTCCCGGATCCGGAGAACCTTCGCCATGATAGCGAGGACCATACACTACCTGAAGAATCAACAAACCTCTCTAGTGCTCATCACTCCACTATGGAGAGGACAACCTTGGTTCCCGGACCTCCTAGCTCTCTCATACAAGGATCCTCTTCTATTACCTCATCATCAGTACATTCTCACAGATCCAAGAGGCAACCCTCACCCACTCATCCTAGATGGCGTCTCCATCTGGTGGCTTGGACACTTTCAGGGGCTCCTGGCAAGTCGGCGAACTATCGCAGGCTGCTAAAGAACTACTATGGGACTCATGGGCCCCTGGAACCAGAAGATGCTATCTATCCGCTTGGAACTCCTGGTCCACTTGGTGTTTGGAACGGAACATCGATCCATTTACGACCCCTATTTCAGCCATTTTGAACTTCCTATCCCACCTATTCTCATTAGGTCGGTCTTATAGATCACTCAACGTAATTTGTTCAGCTATTTCAGTGGCTCATGTCCCCATACTAGGGATTCCAGTTGGTAAGGACCCACTGGTGTGTCGACTTCTGAGGGGCATTCGATTACAACGCCCTCCAGGTCCGAAATATTCTCGATTCTGGGACGTCGACGTAATCCTCTGATTCCTGAGAGACTGGCCAACTAACGACAGACTCTCCCTCCGACAACTCTCAGCAAAACTCACGGTCTTGCTTTGCCTGGTCTCCTTCCGCAGAGTGTCAGACATTCGAGCGCTGGACATAGACGCCTTTTCTATCTCCCCAGAAGGAGTAACATTCCGGATATCTCGTCGCACTAAGACGGACTCCAAATCTGTATTTTATCCATTCTTTCCTACGGATCCACAACTCTGTGTCGTCTCCGCTCTACGTCAGTATGTAGAAACTACCCTACCACTCAGGTCTACACTCTCAGGTCAACTCTTAGTATCATATGTTAGACCACATGTTCCTATCACAACAACCACCCTAGCGAGATGGGTTTGGTGGTTACTATCGCTAGCCGGCGTGGACACTACATTCGGAGCCCACTCCGTACGTGGAGCAGCAGCATCCTCAACCTTCATGGCGGGTGCCTCCATAACGGATATCCTACACTCCGCGGATTGGTCTAGAGAATCTGCATTCCGCACCTTCTACTTCCGACCGAACCCCGGCGCGGCCATGTCTCTTATTCATCAGCGTTAAAAATGCAAAATAGGAAGCCTCCTGTCATGTGATAAAATTGAAGATTATGCTAGCGTTAGTGTACTTATAATCTTAATTTTAATAATGACAGGAGGCGAGTATTTTCCCACCCTTCCCACCCGGAGAGGAGGGGAACTACTCTATTCATACAGCTACTACTGTCTCTTCTTTCTTCCTTCTTTATTTTCCATCAACCTACATGTTGGCATATTGTATCCTCTATTACCATCAGCCTATCAATCTACTGTAAGACTATACTCTGGATTCATAATATATACTGTTTCAATGCTATCCGATGGATCAATACCTATATCACAAACAGTTGCCAGACCGGTGCCTAACCTTCTCACATTCTCATTTCAGTTTAACTTCGTTTCATCTTGCAACTTCTGCGGCATAATCATAGGACTGCAGTTCTTCATGTAAAGTCCACGACTTCTATCGGACAACTTCCATCACCCGTTGGTGCCTGTTCCCACTCATGCCGAGAAGTTCATCATTCCAGTTGGATACCACAGTTGATGTTTACTACAGACTTTATCACTTACCTTCTTCCCTGTTCCGATGTCGCCTATGAAAGAGGGGGAGGAGCCTATTTGCTGGGATGATATACTCCTTATTTGCATTTTGATTGGTTTAAATGTTTCACTTTCTTTACTGCTATGGAGTTTAGTAAAGAGAGTTATGCAAAATACTCGCCTCCTGTCATTATTAAAATTAAGATTATAAGTACACTAACGCTAGCATAATCTTCAATTTTCATTCTTGGGCTACCATAGGGTCTCAAAGCCAATGTAATCAATCTGGCAAATTTTAATGTGAAAAAAATGAAACACAAGCCTTATATTTGACGCTGTAACTTTTGAAAACACCATAAAACCTGTACATGAGGGGTACTGTTGTACTCGGGAGACTTCGCTGAACACAAATATTTGTGTTTCAAAACAGTAAAAAGTATCACAGCAATAATATCATCCGTGTAAGTGCTGTTTGTGCGTGAAAAATGCAAAAAACATCACTTTTACTGGCGATATCATCGTAATACATTTTACTGTTTTGAAACACTAATATTTGTGTTCAGCGAAGTCTCCCGAGTAAATCAGTACCCCCCATGTACAGGCTTTATGGTGTCTTGGAAAGTTATAGGGTTAAATATAGTGCTAGCAAATTAAATTCCCTATACTTTTGGCATGGGTTTGTCAGGCAGGTCCCACTAATTGTAATTAATTAAAATGCCTAATTATGTAAAATGCCTAATTATGTAAAAATATTACATAAATATATATGTAGAATTAATATATATATATATATATATATATATATATATATATATATATATTATTTTTTGTGATATATACTGTGACCGAAAGCTAGGAATTGTGCTGGAGGGAATCTATATACCTCCCCAGATTTTGCTTTGGATCCTACTTTGTGTAATTAGCCCCAGGGAAATGTGTTGTGTTATAATGAATGTTGCACTTTAAATATGTGTATATTTGGGCCCTGGGTGGAGTACTTGGAGAGTAGGGTGGGCCAGTGCTCCACTCCACATTTTGGAAGTTGCTTGTAACCTACAGGTGAGAAGTCCAGTTCCAGAGTTTGAATCCTAATTTAACTCACCTGAAAAGGATTGTCAATTACCAGTGCTATTAAGTACTCCCCTGCCAAGGAAGGAGGGAGATTGTGTTTGGTTTCTGTGAGTGGAAACAGAGAGCTGAAAACCCTGAAGCAGTAAGGTTGTTTATGTTGGGAAATGGACAAGCCATCCAACCCAGTTAGCTGATTATTTTGTTTAGTTAGTGCTCAGAAGAGCAAGGATTTTGTTTTGTATATTTTTGTTACCTTTATACCTTACTGTGCATTTATTTTGGAGCCACAATAAAATAGCAAGTCCTTTTACCTCATCCAGCATGTGAAGTGTCTCTAAAGCCTGAAAAGACTGTGTGTAACACCCCAATCCCAGGACAAGGTACCAAGGGAAAGGAGTACTTTTGTCACAATACGTATATATTTATGTATATAGATATATATATATTATTTTGTTCTACGTGTATTTTGATATAAATATATATAAATATCACAATACAGTTAGAAAGAAATAACACACATTTGTATATTTGTTTATTTATTTTTAATAATTTTTTTTAATTTTACTTTTTAACGTATCTACATATTTTTTTAAATATTATATATATATATATATATATAACAATAATTATATATATTGAATCAGTATCAGTCTACGTGTAATTTGATATTAATATATATATAATTATATATATATATATATATATTAATAGTAAAATACACCTAGACAGTGTATGTGTGTGTATGTTTACGTGTGTGTGTATATATATATACAGGGAGTGCAGAATTATTAGGCAAATGAGTATTTTGACCACATCATCCTCTTTATGCATGTTGTCTTACTCCAAGCTGTATAGGCTCGAAAGCCTACTACCAATTAAGCATATTAGGTGATGTGCATCTCTGTAATGAGAAGGGGTGTGGTCTAATGACATCAGCACCCTATATCAGGTGTGCATAATTATTAGGCAACTTCCTTTCCTTTGGCAAAATGGGTCAAAAGAAGGACTTGACAGGCTCAGAAAAGTCAAAAATAGTGAGATATCTTGCAGAGGGATGCAGCACTCTTAAAATTGCAAAGCTTCTGAAGCGTGATCATCGAACAATCAAGCGTTTCATTCAAAATAGTCAACAGGTTCGCAAGAAGCGTGTGGAGAATCCAAGGCGCAAAATAACTGCCCATAAATGGAGAAAAGTCAAGCGTGCAGCTGCCAAGATGCCACTTGCCACCAGTTTGGCCATATTTCAGAGCTGCAACATCACTGGAGTGTCCAAAAGCACAAGGTGTGCAATACTCAGAGACATGGCCAAGGTAAGAAAGGCTGAAAGACGACCACCACTGAACAAGACACACAAGCTGAAACGTCAAGACTGGGCCAAGAAATATCTCAAGACTGATTTTTCTAAGGTTTTATGGACTGATGAAATGAGAGTGAGTCTTGATGGGCCAGATGGATGGGCCAGATGGATGGATTGGTAAAGGGCAGAGAGCTCCAGTCCGACTCAGACGCCAGCAAGGTGGAGGTGGAGTACTGGTTTGGGCTGGTATCATCAAAGATGAGCTTGTGGGGCCTTTTCGGGTTGAGGATGGAGTCAAGCTCAACTCCCAGTCCTACTGCCAGTTTCTGGAAGACACCTTCTTCAAGCAGTGGTACAGGAAGAAGTCTGCATCCTTCAAGAAAAACATGATTTTCATGCAGGACAATGCTCCATCACACGCGTCCAAGTACTCCACAGCGTGGCTGGCAAGAAAGGGTATAAAAGAAGAAAATCTAATGACATGGCCTCCTTGTTCACCTGATCTGAACCCCATTGAGAACCTGTGGTCCATCATCAAATGTGAGATTTACAAGGAGGGAAAACAGTACACCTCTCTGAACAGTGTCTGGGAGGCTGTGGTTGATGCTGCACGCAATGTTGATGGTGAACAGATCAAAACACTGACAGAATCCATGGATGGCAGGCTTTTGAGTGTCCTTGCAAAGAAAGGTGGCTATATTGGTCACTGATTTGTTTTTGTTATGTTTTTGAATGTCAGAAATGTATATTTGTGAATGTTGAGATGTTATATTGGTTTCACTGGTAAAAATAAATAATTGAAATGGGTATATATTTGTTTTTTGTTAAGTTGCCTAATAATTATGCACAGTAATAGTCACCTGCACACACAGATATCCCCCTAAAATAGCTACAACTAAAAACAAACTAAAAACTACTTCCAAAAATATTCAGCTTTGATATTAATGAGTTTTTTGGGTTCATTGAGAACATGGTTGTTGTTCAATAATAAAATTAATCCTCAAAAATTCAACTTGCCTAATAATTCTGCACTCCCTGTATATATATATATATATATATATATATATATATATATATATATATATATATGATCTAAGTATATTATTTATTTTTTTTCCACTTATTTTAACTTTATTTGATTTGATTTCCAGCCAACAGGGGGACTGTCATTACAGGCAGTCCCCCTGCTGGCAGTGCAGCAGCCCGCTAACCCGGCCATGTGATTGTGAGGTCCTCACAAGGCGATGTCCCTCGCCGCTGTCTCCTCCTCTGCGCCACTCCTCCTCTGTATTGCGTCGGCCGGTGGGCGAGACTGATCCCGCCCACCGGCCGAGGAGACCTAATGCGCATGCGCGGCAATGCCGCGCATGCGCATTAGGGCTCCCCATAGGAAAGCATTGAAAAATAATTTCAATGCTTTCCTATGGGGAAATGAGCAACGCTGGCGGTCCTCACACAGCGTGAGGACGTCCAGCGACGCTCTAGCACAGGTTTCCTGTGCTATGAAGGAGGAAGTGACCTCTAGTGGCTGTCTAGTAGACAGCCACTAGAGGTGGAGTTAACCCTGCAAGGTAATTATTGCAGTTTATAAAAAACTGCAATAATTACACTTGCAGGGTTAGGAGTAGTGGGAGTTGGCATGAACTTGGAGGGAAATGCCTTGAGATTAGGAGAAATAGTTAATTTGTCACACTTGCCAAAGCAAGTCCCTGGGCATACCAACGCCAGGATATTGAAAATCACCACCTACCCACCATTGCCCAGTATATCCGGTTTGGGATGGCGCACTAGGAAGCGGACATTTTCTCTGAGAACAGTGGTGAACCCTAACCCCCCGTGTAGGTGGTTAAGTGGCTAACCACACATGACTCCAGAAAGGCAAACAAAAATCAACTCAAAATAGGGAGACCTCAAAAGAGGACGAGTAAACCTCAGGTAAAACTTGAAATAAGACCATGAGGAAAGCCCCTAACATAGGTTTTCTTGAACCCACTGATGGATGGCACTTCCTCGATATCTTCATGGTCTGCTAGACCATTAACTCTTAAGTGACATCCTGGATGCTGAGCAATTTAAACAAAAAACTTAACCTGATAGCTTTGAAGAAACCGAACCTGAAGAGCAACCAGACAAAACCAAATGAGCCACAACAGACATTGAAACCTCCCCCTCATCATCAAGGAATCCACCCTGTCTATGTTTGAATGGTCTATGTTCGAATGATAGCCATTACCACACACCTGATCATACCGAATCCATGTTAAGACTTGGCCTGCTCAAGATCACACAGTTACACCATGCATACGTACCTTTCCGTGTCCATCCCCAAAAAAACTCCGAGTGGAAATAACACAAGCACAATACTGCACCATACACACCTCAATAAAAAAAACAAATATGACCGGCACACCAAGGAACTTTAAGATCTTGTTTTGGCACAGTACTACTAAAAGGTTGCTTATGCCTGGCCTATAACATACATACACACACGCATACAGTCAAATGGACACACACTGCCTAATACATATGCACAAATACACACATTCACAAAATCTGACATACACACACACACAAAAAAAAGCCCTCCCACTTCTCTCACATACTCAGATGGGGGCTGGGGGCACTGGAAGCAGCCCATTCAGTCGCTGTGGTACCTCCTCTGCTGCCATGCTTTATTCTGTCTATGGTCCCTCCCATCAGGAATAAGCCATAAGGAGTGCCACCCTCCCAGTGACATCCTCTTCAAAGGAATTGATGTCTGCAGTAAAGGATTTGGAAGAAGGTGGCTGGGTCAGAGGCAGGCTGGGGGCAGAGTTAGACTATTTGGGATGGTAAAGGCAGAGTTAGTTGCAGGAGGGGCTGGGTTAAGGTTCAGTAACCTCTATGCTCTGTTGAAGGCATTTTAAATAGCCAAATTACTAGGTGAAGGAGTGAGGAGAGCATGGGTTCTCTATGTTCTCCGTAACTGAACACAGCCAGCATATTCTCACAGGGAATCCAGACTACATTACAGCCCCTGCAAGTATGTAATTTAATTTTCCACATTCCTGGCTATTCCTTCCGTATCATGGCAGCATCACTTGTGGGTAATACCCAAGCAAAAACCTATGAAAGGGAGGAAAAAATTCAATATGAATTGACACAAAAACTCTGCTGCAAAAGGAAATCTAATTTTTATAATGCACATTAACAGCTGATAAGACTCCTCGCCCAAAGGAAGTAGTAGTAGAATGAAGGTCCAGTTTGTAGTGCTTAATAAAGGTAGTAGGAGTGGACCAAGTAGCTGCTCTGCAAATGTCATCCAGAGGAACCTCTGCCCAATTAGCCCAAGATGTAGCCAGGGATCTGGTGGAGTAAGCTCTGATCTTGGCTGGAGGAGTCAGCTTGTTCCGCAGGTAGGAGTCTGTTATGACAGAAGCAGGGCCAGACTGGGAAGAAAATTATGCCCGGGCACTTTTCAATTAGAGCGCCCCCCTAAGAAGGGGGCGGGGCAAGAGAGGGTGTGTTTTGTCATCACTAATGACAAGCACGCCCCCCTCTCAAAGTGAGCAAGTTGGTTCAATGCGCAGAGCCCCAGTGAAGAGCTCTAGCATTAGAAAAAGGCCCTGTATTTGTTCTGCGCAGCGCAAGCAAATTTAATAACATGCTTGCGCTGTGTTTGCTTTTAAATTGTCTCTGGTGTCTCCACAAGTGGGATACCAGAGGACAAAAGGGCCAGGAAAGTGTATGGTGTATGTGTTTGGAGCCTGCTTGTGGGATTGCGTGTGTGTAGAGTGTGGTGTGGTATTGTGATTAGGTCAATTTAATTTGTTTGTGGTGTAATATGTGTGGCTAGGGGCTGTAGAGAGTGTGTGTATAGGGGCATAGTGTTATAGGGGATGTAGCAAGTGTGTGCATACGGGCTGTAGTGTGTGTGTATAGGTGACGTAGTGTGTGAGTGTAGGGGTTGTAGAGAGGGTGTGTTTAGAGAATGTTGTATGTGTTTGCTTACAAGGAATGTAGTGTGTGTGTGTAGGTGGTGCAGTGTGTGGGTAGGAGATCTAATGTTTAAAGGACCCAGAGTGTATATAGATGATTGTGTGTGTGTGTGTGTGTGTATAGAGGATTAAGAGTGTATATAGGGTAATGGATCTAGCGTGTATCGGGAGCGTAATGTGTGTAGTGGTGCAGTGTGAGGGGTGCTGTAGTGTGTATATATATATATATATATATAAATGTATATGTGTATGTGTGCTGTATATGTGAGGGAGTGAGGGTGCTGTCTGTCTGAGGGTGTTGTGTGCGTCTGACGGTGTTGTGTGTGTCTGGGGGTGCTGTGTGTGTCTGGGGGCACTGTGTGTGCCTGGGGGTGCTGTGTGTGTCTGGGTACTGAGTGTGTCTGGGGGTGCTGTGTATGTCAGGGGGTGCTGTGTGTGTCTGGGGGTGCTGTGTATGTCTGGGGGTGCTGTGTGTGTCTGAGGGTGCTGTGTGTGTCTGGGTGCTGTGTGTGTCTGGGGGTGCTGTGTGTGTCTGAGGGTGCTGTGTGTGTCTGGGTGCTGTGTGTGTCTGGGGGCTGTGTGTGTGAGGGGCTGTTAGTGAATTTATAAATTCACTAACAGCCCCCTCACATTAAATAAAGTGAGGGGGCTGTTAGTGAATTTATTTAATGTGAGGGGGCTGTTAGTGAATTTATTTTCATATATTTTTTATTAATAATTTTAAAAAAAGTTATATCCCCCCCTTCCTTTTTACCTTTAGCCTGGGGGTGGGGGTGGGGGACTGGGTTTCCATGGAGGGTGCTGCCTTCCCTGGTGGTCCTAGTGGTGAGAGTGAACTCTAGCCTACAGGCTAGAGTTCACTCTCGCGAGATCTGAGCATTGCCGTGGTAACCACGGCAATGCTCAGAATCCCGTGAGAGGCCCCGGCAAAGCTGTTGGCTAGAGCTCCACCGGGTCCTCTCCTCCCTCCCCAGCCCATGAAGGCATACAGCAGGGCCAGCGCTCGGGTAGCGCTGGCCCTTCAGGAGGTGGCCGGGGAGATCCTGTTATCTCCCCTGCCGGCCTCGGCCCCACGGCCATCGCGGCCCACCGGTCATTTGCCCGGTATGCCCGATGGTCAGTCCGGGCCTGGACAGAAGCTATCTATCTATGTAAGGTAGAGGAAGAGGCCGATTCTCCCTTACGAAGGTCAGAAGGAAGGACAAATAATTGTTTGTTTTTTATGAAGTCAAAAGTAACAGACAAGTACTTGATCAAAAGTTCTCTCACATCGAGTTCATGGTATCACTCTTCCTCGGGAGAAGACGGGGAGGAACAGAAGGAAGGGAGAACCACTTCCTGGAGCAGATGAAACCTGGATACGACTTTTGGAAGGAAGTCTTCACTAGGTCTTAGGATCGCTCTATCATGAAAGAAATGAAGGTGTGACTCATCACTAGAGAATGTCCGGAGTTCCGAAATCCTCTTGGCCATGGTGACCGCCACCAGGAATACTGTTTTATAAGTGAGGTGTTGAATAGCGATATCCTTCAGAGGTGCATAGGGAACTTCCGTTAAAGCATTCAGGAGCTGAGTTTCTGGCTGGAGGGCGTACGTGTAAGGCTGCCTTAAAGAACCTTGAGATGAGAGGGTGAGACGTCCATGAGGTATTACAAAGGGCAGATAGAGCTGAGGACTGCACCTTCAAGGTGTTCAGGCTGAGACCTTTGTCCAGGCCTGCCTGTAGAAATTCCAAAACATGGTGAGTAGGATGTTGAGAATCAAAAAATGTACAAATTTAGTCACTGCCCATTTTTGGAAGGTTTCCCAAATCCTGTAATTACAGGAAAATGTGGATTGTTTCCTTGCCTTTAGGAGAGTATCAATCACTTCTTTGGATAGGCCCTGGATGAAAAGGGATTTCCTTTCAACAGCCAGGCCCCCAGGTTCCAGCAGGATGGATTGGGGTGAGTCGCTGGACCCTGGGTTAGAAGGTCAGGGGAGATTGGAAGGATGGGTTAGAGACATTTTAAGTAGAAGTCTCCTGGACCAGATGAGAATAATGGCTATCACCTTCTTTCCAGATTTTCTTCAGTACCCTGGGAATCAGAGGCAGGGGAGGGAACACATGCCCCAGGCTGAAGTTCCAAGGATGGGAAACAGCATCTTGCCCCAAAGTTAGAGGTTCCTTGGAGAGGGAAAATAACCTTGCCATCTGAGCATTCCGTCTGCTGGCCATTAGATCTACCTGGGGTTTGCCCCACCTCTTCTGGGATCCAAGCTCCATTCGCCTGGTAGTATGCGAGTTCTGCTGAGGAAATCTGCCAGAATGTTTTCCATCCCTGGGAGGTAGATCGCTTTTATCCTTTTGATATGAACCTGTGCCCAGGACATCAGAGGAGTTATTTCTTGTAAAATAAGTTTGCTTCTTGTACCTCCATGGAGATTTATATAAGCAGCCACTGCCCTGTTGTCCATACGTATAGAGAGCCAATGACTCTTGAGAGCAGTGTAAAGTTTCTGTATAGCAATGTAAATGATCCTCAGTTCCCACAGATTTGAGTGAAGGTATTTCTATGATGGGTTCCAAGTGCCTTGAATCCAAATTGATTCTGTGTGAGCACCTCATCCCGTCATGCTTGCATATGTAGTGATAATATGCCAAGGAGGATCTTCTATTGGAGTATTTCTTATTAGGAAGATGAGTTTTCAACAGATTTTGAGTCTAAGAATTTAGGGCTATATTCCATTTCTTCCTCCTCCTCGCCAGTAAATTCCTCAAAGGATTCCAGCTCAGATTCAGATGAGTGAGAAGAGGACTCAGCTCTTTGACGTTTCTTGGAGGAGGTGTGTTTTGAAGAAACCTTGAAGCCCTCAGCTATGGCTTGGGATGTCCAGGTCTTAAGTTCTTAAGGTTGGTTGTCTGCCCCTTCTGTCTTGCAGGTGAGGCATAGGTTTTTACCCGATTAGATTTTTCCTTGTGTTTCCTGGGAGATTTATCCTGCTCATGCTTGGGCTGCAATATAAGAAGGGCCATGTAATTAACTATGGGGCCTGTATGACACTCTTTTATTCCCCTTATGTAGATAAAAACTTGGCTCCCCTATGTTTTTTTTAACCTGAGCGGTGGGAGGCAGAGGAAGAAGACATCTAGAAATTATTCTTACCTTCAGTTGAGAAAAAAAAGACTCTGGCAGTACCGAATAACTTTCCAGATTTGTTTAGGAACTGAATGAACTAGTCACTTTAAGAACTGAATGGAAAAAGACTGTCTCTTTAAGTGAGGATGTTTGCACATGCGCAGATCGTTTGAGAGAATGCTGAGCCGTTCACGCCTTTTTTCTAGATCAGTTTGCGCCAATTATGAGAACCGGGTATAAACGTACTGAAGCTAGCCTGGAGAATCCCTTAGAAAGGAAACGAACGCCATAGCATTCGAATGGAAGAAATAAACAAACAAAATGAAACAAACGAACAGAGAATCACTTACTATATGCTAGGCTTACCACAGGGGAACATGAACAAACTCCCGAACAAAGGATTCTACCGAACACGTGAGTACACAAATTGAGGAGAAAAAAAACTCCCGAATGAAGAAGAGAAAGGTCTATCTCCCATTGCCTCTAGGTTCTGTAGGGGGAATATACAAGGTTTCTGATTTTATCAATGGAGCCATAATCCTTAGCATTATATATGGTTTTCAAGCAGGTTCAAATTACTAGTTTTGAATCTGACCCCATTAGTCATGCTCTTGCATGCTGTTTATGGGATCCTTTAGGCACAGAGAGGCTGAACTGTGTGTGGGATACCCATGGTACACATGGAAAGGTGGCCAAAAAAAATAAAATTGCTATATAAAATTTTAACCTGTCTGTCCAGTTAAGGACAGGAAAAACAGACTGAGGTATGGAAGGAGGAGGGACCTTTTATGCCTCCAGTCTCTCTCTCTCTCTCTCTCTCTCTTTTTTTATTAGTTAATCCTGTCCTGATCTGGTTAGGGGCAGAACTACCCATAAGTGATGCTGCCATGATAAATAGCCAGGAAACAATGTTTTTATTAAAGATATATCGACTTTGACTTCCTAATCAATTCTCCTCCCGCTTTCATATATTATAAAGCACTGCAGGATTAGTTGACCCTGTATAAATAGTTGGCCCAATAATAATAATAAATACATTTGCTCAAGAAAGCAGAAATTCATGCCCAGAAATAAATTCTAAAATACATAAAAATACTTAGCCTCTCCCCTCCCCCAAAAAAGGAAATGTAATTAACATTTATAAACTTAGAGGGACAATATGGGCACCCAGATCATTTCAACTCATTGAAGCGGTCTGGATGCAGTGTGGACTGTGTGCAGGAGTTGGGGACACTAGTGTTAGCAATACAATTTTGTATTCCTAACACAATAGTTACAATAAGATGGGAAATTATTGAATAAATGGTTTTCTGAATAGATTGAAGCAAATTCTGGAAAAAAAAAAGAATTAAACATTTATGAATATCTATCCTAGCACTTCTATAACCCTACATTTCAGGGAAGATCACCATGTAGATCCTGTAGGCTTGGAAGTGATGGGTTGGGAATAGACTCCTCTGATGTTGGATGTACAAACCTGGACCAGTGATCTACTTAGTGTCAAAGCATGGTGGATTTATCCATTGTGCACCATAATCGCTCACAGGCTAAATCAGTGCTCCTTAACCCTCTCCCCAAGACACACCTAACAGTCCAAGTTTGTTTGTGTGTTTTTTTTTTTTTTTAAAACACACACGTAATCCAGAGGCATCTTTCCCGTTTATGCCATGGAGGTAAAAGCCAACCATTGACTTTTTGTGAAGCTTGCTGTAGGATTCTGACATCCTTCTCAAGTATCACCATGTAATGCAGTGGTGTCCAAACTTTTTTCAAAGAGGGCTAGATTTGATGAAGTGAACATGCGTGAGGGACAACCATTTTGCCTGACATTCTTTGAACCATTAAAATTAATGCAAATCAACTATTTTATGCAAGTTTTATTGCAAACTGCATATGTTTAATTTATTTTTGTCCCTCCAGGGAGAAGGAACCAAATCCTGTGACATCAACGTCCAAGAGATCACAAGAACACAGACTGCCGAGCAGGGACTGCACGTCCTTCAGCATTCTCGTGATCTTAGCCCTCAGTGAATCTCTGTGCGCCAGTCAGGGCCACGGCGTTCAAAGATCCAGGGATCCTGAGTGGTGCTCGGGGGATTCACTGGGGGCCACAACAGATAGATTAGCCAAATTACCTGTGGAGCCGTATTAAACCGGAACGCAATGGACCATGACGGATTTAATGCATTTATTTGGTGGCATTATAGTTTGTGGATAGTTTAGACATCATTGGAACTAGTGACAATTTGTGCCCAGCACCAAAGCTTCTAGAGGTCTCGTTACTTCAGTGTGCATAACTATGTACGGATGTGGATTTTGCATTAATACCTGATCAGGAGGTCAAACCTCTGAACATTAAACAGAACTGTACCATGGTTTCTCCTAACAAAGTTTGCAGTTTACACACTGCAACACTGTTTATTGGATCAAATAAATGGTATTTAATATGTAGAGAACTAGATGTTGCACCCTGGGTGTTTTTAGTAGTCATTTGTCCAATTTAAATTTTTTTTACATCGTAGGACAGTGCTTTCATATAGTTCGCGCTGTTGCACTTCTTGATCCTGATTCTTTTTGGTTTAATCGCAACGGTTCTCTCAATTGAGAAGTTGTCACCATATGACAGTTTTATTTTTAGTCTAAGTTTCTCAAAGCCACAATGTTCGTTAGTATCCCCCTCAAACCCTATCAAAGGGTCTGATGGTCAAATTAGCATTGTCATTAGTAGCTGGAAGCAATTGTAGATTTGTGATCATACTAGCCAAGTGGTCTTCAAGCTCTTACTGGCAGAACATAGAAATCCATTTATTAGGGTAGGGGTCAAGTTGTAACCCTGATATTCTATAATAAATGTCTGACCTGGAAGCCAATCCTGGACAGTGAAGCACAACTGTATACCCCCACCACCAGAAACCGCTTGTGGCTTACAGAGTAAATAGACAGAGACAAGGAGACTGCTAGAAAGTTTATTGGATCAGATGTGTACACATTGTGTCCATTATATATCCAAACTATTGCCACAGTAGTGTTGCCTTTTTATAGGCTCCTGAAACAGTAAATAGTGGCTTGTGTCAATCTTGCTTCTTCCAAAATGACGCACTGGTTTATGCTTTCCCTTGGGTGATGGTGAGGTTATAATGAGTCACTCCTTTCCACATCCCTTTAATGGTAGCTTCAAAGCCAAACATGGTGCAGATCTTGGCAGAGTAAGGCACTTCCAGTACAGCCTCCATGACTGATGCAGCCACACGCATTCTCGAATGTGGTTGCACTATGACCTCTATATTGACTGGGAAAGTATTCTGTAGGAGAAAAGACGATATTACATTACACAATTGCCACTATTACAATGTTCAGATACACATTAATAGATCCTAAAGGAAATAACCCCACATGAGACATAAAAGGGAAACACAGCATGACAATTCAAGAAGTGTTAATGACCCAATATTTATAGAGGTTTGTAGTTTTAATGAAAGCAACGAGGAAAAGGACGAGTCACAATGCAAAGCCTACCCAGGCTGTGCTACAGTCTACACAAATGTAGGCTCTGGTTTTAAGGGTTATTCACCAAGCGATTGCCATCACCCACACAAGGGTAATAAACACGAGCATAACCAAATTGGATTCTATTCTGCATCCCCATTTACCTGTATTTCATTGGTCTTGGTAAAGTTCCAGGTATGAGCAACACTTGTGTTGAGTGCAATCTTATCAGAATCATCTATACAAGGGATTCCAGCACTAAATGTGATCTCAGCCCCAGCTTTCACTGTAAAGCCATGGTTCTGGCTGAAGGTGCTGGGATCAGCAATTGTTTTTGAGAATCTAGAATTAGAAACATGTATTACAATCAGCATTTAATTCAATATTTAGCAAGAGAGAATAGAGGCACCCTTCATAATACCAGATAATCAGTAAACAACCCCTCCCTCACCAATCAGAATGTAGATTTCTCTGCTATTTCCTGGTTTAGGTACTAGAGTTTATGATTTATACTTACGATAGTTTGTGGCTCAAAGGCGCATCACCACTATTGATGTAGGTCTGGACATTCAAAGTCATGCTCTTTTGAGATACAATTTTGCCAGAAGCAGTTAGAAATTCAAAGCTCTCGATACTGTGAATGATTTTATCAGCAGTGAAAGCAAAGAAGAGACAGGCCGAAAATCCCTGGCCCATAGGCTCTGCCTCAATATGAGCATATGCACTTCTGGCCATTGAGCCAGGTCCCCATTTTAGCAGTCTTCCTGTAGAGTCATCAATGCACCACAGATCTCCAGCAGGGCTGAAACCTATGAAGCGAGAGAGATTAGACCAGTTCTCATTCCCAACAGGTATGCATGTTGAAAGCCAGTCGTCGCCTGGAAAGCTTGGTGGGCTTCTCTTCACAAGATGGCCATCCGATTTCACTGCATACAGAACCCCTTCAGAATCAAAGAAGAGCGCTTTTAATGAATTCCACACACCACATCCTATTTTGTTAGCTTGATGATAAAGCCAAGGCACATTTTCATTAGTGGGGGCTGGACCCCTGTAGAGATCACCCTTTGATGTAACAGCATAAAGAATCCCATTTGGATCAAAGAGGGTAAATTTAAAGTTGCCCCAGTCCACTTTGCCCACTCTCCTGGCAGTCTCAAACCAATTTAGGCCTTGTTCTGAAGGCACAGGTCCCTTGAACAAGTCTCCACCACGAACAGCAAACAGATCTCCTTTAGGGGAAAAGAAGATCTTTGTGGCATTCATTAACTTGCCAACAGGAGTACAGCGAAGCATATAGTGGTCATCTTTGTTGCTAGGGGGTAAGCCAGCTCCAGTAGTATATTCTTTTCTGGTCACAACAAATAGGATGTCATCTAAAAAAATAAAATAAATAAATAAACCCAAAGGGGACAGGTTATTTGTAGAGACCTTTAACCACTAAGGAGTCAACCAATGGTTGGTTCTAGATTGAGACAAGATGTTAAACAAACAATCCAAACATCAAAAGCACTTTGACTGGGAAGTCTTACTAGACATCCATAGAAATCCTGGGCTGAAGAGAGCTTGCAGAGACTACAAACAAGATATCAGCTGGTCCCCACCCCCCTTCCAAGCTGATAGATATATATAATAAATAAACACACACACACACACACACACACACACACACACACCAGCAGCACAGGGTTTTAGGAAGTGGAATGTCCTGAGAAGTATGAACCAAGACAATAAAAACCACACACTAGTTTTATACAGAAGAACTATAGATATTGATACACATCTCATTGCACTGGGAATAGTGGAGAACTCACAAGGAAGTTACAGGTTTTAAAGAACGTAGATGCAAAGAAGTACTGTTCAGGTTGGAAGAAACATTCTAACAGCTATATAGCAAGAGTCAGGAATGTCCCCTTTAGATACAGTTAATGGCCTGCTTGCAAGTCATTATCCAAGCGTGGGTTTGGGTGCAGTGACATTGTTATGGTACTTTTTGAAAGTAAACCAAAATGTTCAAAGTCTATCTGTTCCTGTCCAAATCAATAAATTAAATTGCGTATATACGCTGAAGTAATTAAGTCTGACACACGAGGTTCAGGTTAAAATAACTTCGAGAAAGTTTATTGGCAAGTGAAGAAAAAGCGGGCGCGCAGGCCCTTTTAAGAGGCATTTTGCGTCATCATTGATTATTAGAATATCAGCAAATAAACATCATCAATTGGATTAATTGTTAAGTGACGGAGTTAGTGTCTTACCTATTGGTTCGTAAAATTAAGAGGTTAGTCCCGTGCCCACCCATCAGAGGTGGGATTATTCTGGACACGGGTGGGGGACAAGGGGGTCCTAAGCGTCATTTTACACGGTCAATGATATCAGGCTTTATGTCCAGGTGCAAGGTCTCTTATGAATAGAACATTTCATTACTACTGTGTTCTGTGGCCTTCAAACTGTACTATCTTACAAGCTCTAAGGAGTAGCCAGCAAGTCTTAAGGAGTAGCCAGCACCTCCTGGTACTTGTCCTTGAAGGAAACACAGTCTTTGTCTACTGTACTAATTGGGTTGAGAAGTTCAGTCACGTAATGTAGTTTTAAAATGAACAAGTTAAGTCATGAGGACAAAATGGAGGATTGAAGAAGTCAGGTTAGGAGGACAAAATGGAGGACGAAGTCACAGTATAAAGTTAAAATGGAGTTAGTACAATAATTCAATACAAGTACAATAAAGATTTTTAATAATTCCACATCAACATTGTTGGTGGAATCAGAGGCCGCTAAAAGAAAGTAGATACTCAAAGTGAAATAAAGCAATATGCATGGGTTGGAATCCTAGATACTATTAAAGGAACACTATATAGTGTTAATACATACAAATATTCCTAACACTTTACAGTTACCTTTTCAATGTTTAGGTGTCCTAACCCCCTCCCCCACGTGCATAAAATGGGGAATGTTACAGAGACATACACACCGCTATCTTATGCATTAGAGGTCTGGTGACTAATGTCCCTTTAATTCTCTGCAAATGTCCCTCATCTGCTCTTATTCTGGTACCAGTCATAATATCTGCTTTTCAGTACAGCATAGAAAAACCAAGGAGATCCAGATTTCAGTTGTCTGAGCCCTCAGCATTAAGGAGAAGTAATTTTCCAATGATGCGCCCACAAATGGAACATATTGGCTAGCTGCATGCCATTAGAGCTATAGCATCTTTTATATACCTCTCAGCCACAAAGCAGTTACTGTGCCCAGATTGTCTTGCTCAGCCTCCTCCCACCAGAGCTAGCCAGGCGTACTTCTAGCAGGGGCTACACGTTACAGGTTTCACTTTCTGACACTACAGTGTGCTTTTAAGATTTATTTTCCCTGAGACGGTGTAGAACAGAGGAAGTAGAATTGGACACAGTACTTTTCTTTGTTCCAATATGAAATGTAATTATTCAAAATTCTCCAGTGTGACAGACTGTCATATTCAATAAACACAGTCACAGAACCAGGCTTTAAAGCAATCCTAATATACATTAAATACTCAGTATACAGCCTTGCAGAGAGAGCTTCCCATACACAATACGCAGACATTATACAGGGATCACTTACCTGCTGTATTCATTATCACAGATCAGAAAACAAGCACCCAAATCTCTAGACTCCCAGCCAGGAGCCTTCGTGTCTCTGTTTTGTATAACTCAGGAATTGTCTCCAGATATCTCTGTATAAGATCAGCATTATCAGTGCATTGGCTTTATAGTCAGGACCCCTCCCTAAACACAGCTGTACCTGGATTAATCAGCAGGGTTAACATACTCTGTGCTTATTTGGCAGGGGAAGGGTTAACTTTTTTCAATGGAACAGGGTTATTTACTAACAGGGTTCCTCAGTAAAGTGAGAATTCAAAGTGAAGTCAAAGTGAATTTTAATTTTAAGGCCACAGTAGCCAAACTGAAAGTATAAATGACTTGGCAGACTTTCCCAGTTCTGTGAGTTTGACTTTAATTTCAAATTCACTTCAAATTGACTTCCAAATCTCAGTTTAGTAAATAAAACCTCATGACAGGTCTATAGTCGCCATTTGGGCAGTCGGAATCCAGGACAAACCACCCCCATAACCTAACCCAATAATACACAGACACTAAGTAGTATGGGGAAATTTGTCCACAGCTTTATTAACCAATAATTATAATAATAATAATAATAATAATATCGATAATAAATTAACAGGTAAACATGGGTCATTGCCCCCCATACTCCGCCCCCTCGCATCCTGTTCCTTCGGCTACCATACAAAAGGCAATGACCCCCATATAATAACACATATACATAATTATAACATACACCAACTTTATATCAAAGTGCCAACCACCATTAACCACGGCAGGGGTATACCCGGATACCCCTGCCCCACCAGGTTCTGAGCCACCTCCAGGACTCGAAACCTCTCAACCACCGATGACCACAATCTGTTTATTCCACCTCACGTTCATCCAGGGGAGCCTATTTCCTCTCCTTCAGCTCCCCGTCCCGCCACAAGCTCAGACCTTGACCCCTTAAGCTGTCTGAGCTCCGCCACCCCGAAGAAACAGAGCCATCCTTATACCATCCTGCCAACCCAAGTTGAGCAGGTCCAAACCCACATCCGAGAGGTGAACACCATCCGAGCGGTAGTATCCTGGCAACCCTTCCTCCAACTCCAGGTGCCGTACCACTACACCCCCTACTTTCCGCACAAAGCTTGCCATCAAGCTATTCACCTTCTTCCTGCACCTCTCCATAGCCCCCGTATCCCGAGCGTGCCGCCACCGGCGCCGCGGGACAATCTCAGACCAGACCAACATTACCCCCGGAAGCAGGCCCCTCAACTTATTAATGTCCTGCTTCATCCACTTCACCAGCCGGCGCTGCGGCGTAAGGCCCAGGTCATTACCCCCCACATGTAATACCAGCACGTCTGGCGTGTACCCTGCTGCCAGCATCCCAAACAGTTTCCCACAAACATCCCCCCAGCAAAAACCCCGATACCCAAACCAACGAACTGCCAACTGGCCTCTCGGAAAACCCAGCTGCTGGCCTTGCGCTCGAGCTGCGGCCCTCCTCTCGGCCCAGAAGACAAACGAATGGCCCACGATCCATGCCACACGCCCTGGGGGGAGAAAACAAATGATGAGGGAAGTCCAACAGAGACCCCTACCCCATCCCCAACCAACACAGCGAAACATCCCAACATAGCCATTAACCCCTCATATCATAACACAAAACCTTTTAAATTTGATGGTTATTTTTTTTTTTTGAAATACAAAACAGTCCCATGCCATTAATCCAATAGACCCAACCGGACATAGGAACGGAATCTTACCGATTCCCACCTCCCGATCCTCTTCACCACCTCGTCCCCCAATCCCAACCGTGCAGCCTCCGTGGCCGCCCCAATACGGAACGAGTGCGTCCCAAATCGTGCAGCTTGAAGCCCCAACCTGCCCAAGCCCAACCGAAAAACTTTCGTGAACTGGAACCGAGAAAGGGACGATCCGTCAGCATGTACCAATAAGGAGCCCCCTACCGCTGGCCTCCGCGCCAGATACTCCACCGTAGCAGCCACCGGGCACAAAGCCGAGCCCGGCAAGGCCCCCAGTGTCACGTCCCGGCCCACGCCGCGGACGTCCGTTTTGGACCTGCCAAGGTGCACCACTACCTTCCTATCCAAGATACGGACCCCCGAAAATTGCAGGCCCCCCTGCGCCAGTTTACTAGCACTCACCAATTCCCCTACTCGGAATGCCCCAAAAAACGCCAAAACAAACGCTACTTTGAACAGTAAAGCCTCAAACCCATCAAAACAAACCTCAGGCAATATATCCACCAAATCCCCCAGCAGCCGCACCGACACCGGGCTCCTGGTATCCGGCGCCCTGCGCCCCTTGCGATAACCCTTCAGGGCTTGCCTGATGACGAAGGTCTTGGTAAAGTCCTCCTTCCCATGCCACCGAAACCAAAACGCCATCGCCGCCATGGATCTGTCCACCACGGCAGGGGACGGCCCTTTTGTCAGCAACTGACAGGTGTAGCACAAGAAAGCGTCCCGCAGGGCCTCCCCGCTGTCCATGGCCAACCCATCCAGTGATCGTTCCCACAAGCCCCAAACCTTACTGTACGAGGCCCAAGTGGCCGGTGCCAGAGAAGCCTTCACGAGTCCTCCAAGCAGGACGCCCCCAGCTGCCAAATCTCGTCCGGGCAAGCCAGCCCTTCCTTCGATGCCCCCGGCGCCGCCAGCCAGAAACGGGACCACTGAAAACGAGATAGAGCATCAGCCACCTCATTCAAATAGCCGGGAACATGGCGCGCGCGAAAAACAACATTTCGGGACATACACAGCAATACCAGTCGCCTAAGCAGCTGAACCACCGGCCTTGAGGCCGCCGACTGGCGATTCACCGCGTGAACCACCGCCATGTTATCCGAGAAAAATACCACTTTCCGATCGCGCAGCCTGTCACCCCATAACGCTACTGCAACGACCAACGGGAACAACTCCAAGAAAGCCAAGTTGCGCATAAGAGGGCTCGAACCCCAAGAGTCCGGCCACCGCTCCGCACACCAGGAGCCCCCGAAATATGCCCCAAAGCCTACACTGCCCGAAGCATCCGTAAAAAGCTCCAGCTCGGCCGATGACTAGCCCTCCTGCCGGAACAACACCGTCCCATTAAAATCACGCAAGAAGGCATCCCAGATGCCCAAGTCCGCTCGCATGGCCGCCGACACCCGTACGAAATGGTGCGGGGACCTAACCCCCGCGGTAGCGGCCGACAAGCTGCGACTAAACACCCTTCCCATCGGGATGACCCGACACGCAAAATTGAGCAACCCAATCAAAGATTGTAGCTGCACCAGAGTCACCTTGCGCGCCCCAGCAACAGCAGCCACCGCCCCTCGAAGCCTTGCCAGCTTATCCCGGGGCAGCCGGCATTCGCCCCTCCCAGAGTCAATCTCCAGACCTAGAAAACTCAGACACGTGGTCGGGCCCTCGGTCTTGTCCGCCGCCAGCGGAACCCCGAATTGGCCCGCCACCCACTCAACCGTCCGCAGCAGGCGCAGGCAATCCAGGGAACCAGCCGGTCCCACACACAGAAAATCATCTAGATAATGTACAATAAGACGACTCCCCGCTTCCACCCGTATCACCCATTCGAGAAAAGTGCTGAATTTCTCAAAATAGGAGCACGAAATGGAACAGCCCATGGGCAGGCACAAGTCCACGAAGTAGGCCCCTTCAAAGAAACACCCCAGTAGGTGATGACAGTCCCGGTGGACCGGCAGCAGCCGGAACGCGGCCTCGATGTCCACCTTAGCCATCAGGGCCCCATGCCCGGCCCGCCGGACCAAATCGACCGCCCGGTCGAAAGATGCATATGACACCGAGCACAATTCCTTATGAATACCGTCATTCACCGACTCCCCTTTTGGGTATGAGAGATGGTGAATGAGTCTAAATTTACCCGGCTCCTTCTTGGGGACCACCCCAAGTGGGGAAACCCGCAGGCCCTCCAGCGGAGGCACCACAAACGGGCCTGCCATGCGGCCCAGTCCGACTTCTTTGCCCAGCTTTTCCCTAACCACATCCGGGAAGTCAGCCACAGACTTCAGGTTGCGCAGCCTCCCTTGACCCCCTCGTCGCTCCTGAAACGGAATAAAGAACCCCGCCGCAAAACCCGCCAGGAGCACCGCAGCGTCCGCCCTGTTACCGTAGCGGCCTAGCCACGGCTCCATCGCGCTTAGCTTCACTGGGGTTAGGCCCAGGGGAAGCGGATGCACCCCCTCCCCCCGGCGCGACAGCCGCACCGGCGCCTCCGGACTTATCCTTCTTAAAGCAGCGGTTGAGCCCATGAGCTCCCCCGCAGCCGGAGCACTCATGCTTGAAACGACAGGAGGCTCCCCATTTGCATTGGCCCTCGTTATAGAGCCAGCATAAGCCCTTTTGTAAGGTGGCCGACGAGGCGGACTGCCCCCTGGCGCCGGCCGAGCTCTGAAAGGGCTGCGCCTTTTGCGCCATCATTAGCTTCATCCAGAGCGGCAGATCCATTTGGTCCCAGCGCATACCCGGGTTAGCCGCCAGCCGCTGCCGAAACTGCTCGTCGTACCTCCACCAGGCCAACCCCCCGTAAGTCCGGTACGCCTCCCAAATGCCATCCAAATAGCAGAACAAAGACGAGCACAACCCCGGCGATTTTTCGCCGAGCACGCTAGCCAGCACACAAAAAGCCCGCAACCAATTACCAAAGGACTTCGGTATCTTGCGGTACCGCTTCCTCTTCTCCTCCTCCTCCTTTTTCTCATCCTTCTTATCCTCCTCCTTGAGGTCAATAAAGTCCTCTAACGGGAGGAGGGAGAAAATCTCACAGAACTCGCCCTTCCATATCTTATCCTTCACGTCCTGTTTCAAATGGACCCCCAGCGGGCCCGCAAAAGATACGTACGCGTGCTGCCTAGCCGCGTCGGGGATACCCCCGGACAACTCAGCCCTTTCACTCCCAACCTCCCCTACATCCTGCGGCACCACCAATTCCCCGCCCGTACTAGGCCCCGCGGAATCCCTGATCCGAGAACCTGAAGCCACTGCACCCGGAGCCCACACCTGACCAACGCCGCTAGTGTCACCCCCCGCCCCCAATGAGTGGAGTAGTGCCTGAAGTGTGGTAACTAGTGCGCTAGAGTGTAGTGACCCACTGGACTCACCGGCCAAGCCCCCCGACACCGGAGCGGTGGGGGCTGCAGTACAGATCGCCTGACGTCCGGGAAGAGGAACTTCCGTCGCCATCTCGCCGACCGGGGAGCCCACCCGGTGCCCAGCCTGTGAGGAAGCAGAACGGCTCCGAAATCTAGGACAAGGAGAAGAAGTCCTGGGTAGGGGGTAACGAACATCCACGCCCCTCCCGTCCCGACCCCGGGAGCGCCTGCTCTGCACCGAAGCCTCCCGCTGACCTCTACCACCACGTGGCACCCGGGAACCCCTGGGGCTACGACTCCTCCCGTCTCTACCAGCATGCCGCCCCTGCTGCCCATACCGAGGGGCTGCCGCACCTTCCCCTGCTGAGCTATCCGAGGGGGAGCAGTGCCGACCCGACCGCCCCCGAGCATCCCGGGACCCCAGAGATCTAACGGGCGAGGGACTGTCGCTACTACTCCTGGAACCCGGGCCCCCCCTGCGCCCCTCCACTACGGAAAGACCCGGCTCCCGGCCTACCCTACGCCCTTGCCTAGCTACCTCCGAAACCCCCTCCCCCACCCCCTTACCTCTGACCCCCTGCTTACCAGACCCCGATGGCCCCGAACTACCCACCACCCCTACGGGAGACCCTCTGTCCGACCTGGCCCCCTCCCGGGAACCCCTACCACCTTAGAACTCACTCCTTTAGAGCCACATTTTCTCTTCGGGGCCCCAGGGCCCTCCCCCTTTCCCACTAAGGCCTGTGCACCCCCATCCGGCTTACTCCCGCCCCCCCCAGTGGCAGAGCTCCCCCGAACAACCTTCCCGCCAAGAGGGCCCCGACCTGAGCCCTCTGCACTTGCCTGATGCCTGCCAGGCCTGCCATGCGGTCTCCCGGATCCAGCCTCCTCATTGTCTCCGCTGTCCGATGGGGGGGAAGCCCTCCTGGGCCTCCCCTCTGTGGGTCCCGAAGCACCAGGGGGCCGCCCGGCCGCCTCCGACCTGCTAGCAGCCGCGCCCCCGTCCACGATATCCCTTTGCCGCCTAGTGCACATCCGAGGCTCCGTCCGCACGCGGGGAGGCAAGGCCTCGACCACGCGGCTCCCGGGCCTGCTGCCGGTCGCAACTGGAACTCCACTGCTACCGGGTACAACTTCACCGGGCCCCGCGCCCGGGCTTAGCCTCCTCGGGGGCCTCCGGGCCCGGACCGGTCTCCCGCCATCGCCGTCCCGATCTGCCGCCTCCGCCAGGGCAGGGCCAAGCTGTGCCCGTAGCCAGTCCACACCCTGATGCCGTGCTGCCGACCTGATCCCTTCCAGCAAACGCTCCACGTCGTCCATTGTTCCTGCAGAGGAGACAAAAGAAATCCGACCAAGCAAAGTCCGCGCACACCGAGGCGAACACAAACTCGACCAGGTAGGAAGTTAGAATGACTCACCTAAAATGGCTGCTCATTTAAATAGCCAATCCCACTTACCCATAATTCCAACCCTCGCTTACTTCCTCCTAAGCCCGCCTCCTAACCCCTGTCAAGGCCTTTTTCCGCTTAGCTGCGCTCTAGCTACATGGGGCTACATGAAAATTAAGTTGTTCTGTACAGTGAAGAATATGGCACATGTTTTCGTTAATGGGCATTATATTATAAACAAAATATATTTTCTTGTAAGATCTGTGCATTGAAATATGTTGTCATACAAGTCCTACATTTAAGGACGCATGATTGAACTTTTCTGTCATTTGCTAAGTTTAATGCCAGATTGCCAAAGTCGTGGCGGCTGCGGCAATCGAGGGCAGTCCGAAGCAGACCAGCATCAGCCAATCACGTTGTCCCAGCAAATGTGATCGCTGTAACAGCCCGTCACACCAATCACATTGCTGCGGGAACTTCTGATCTGCCTCCCTTCACCTCTGTGTGAGTTGTGAAGTGGAGAGAGGTGGATCATGCTGTTACTTTGTGTGTCATTAGTGATATAATTGTAGCAGTTAAATGAAGGTAATATCAGGTGAATTAAAAGTGAGGTCACAGATTTGGCACTTGATTACATTTTCCCTTTTATACAAATGTTTTCTATTTATTATGTTTAAAATATACACTTTCTCTAACTAATAGAGAGAACGATTTTCACTTCTATTCCTGAAGCACCCCCTCAACATGACTGTTCTATCAGCATTATCTCATTTTTCCCCTTCTAATGTGGCCGCTTTAAAAGTTATAAACTTCCCCTCTCAACATGGCCACCATATGCTGCCTCATGGCCATGGAGGTTCCTATTTTCACAGCCCAGCCCTACCTCTCAAATCCCTCTTCATGTGCCCGGCCCCCTCCCCTTAGAATATGGCCGAACATGGTGTTTTCTTAACCTAAAATAAGATTGTGAAAGGGCGATCAGTGAAAAACTACACTTCCCAACATTCATTGCACCCTAATGCCATGATTTTTCTTTCCCTCACATTATATGTCATAGTACTCCCTCCCAAACCCAAATTTTAAACTGTAAAGTTGACACTACAAAATTAAAAACTTTGTTTATATTGTATTAACCCCTTAAGACCGCAGGACGTTCTATGCCGTCCTTAATTGGCCGGCTCTAAACGCCGCAGGACGGCATAGAATGTCCTGTGCGGTCTTACCCCCCACGTGGCCGGCGGCACATGGCCGCTGCAGATCGCGGTCGGGGGGCATGCCTGGCCCCCCAGGCAGCCCCCCTGTGCCTGGGGACCGCGGTCTGCAGCTTCTGATCGCAGTGACAGGCTGTCACTGCGATCGGTATTTACCATGTGTCAGCCGATTTGAAATCGGCTGACACATGGAGCCGGCCGCATTCTCCTGCAGCAGATCGCGGTCGGGGGACATGCCTTGCTCCCCAGGCAGCCCCCCTGGGGTCAGTGACCGCGATCTGCACTGTCAGGCTGCAATCAGATCACACTGACAGGCTGCCATAGCCTGTCATTGCGATCAGTGTTACTATGTGTCAGCCTATTGGCTGACACATGTAACTTCAGCCATTAGCCCCCTACAGATCGCGGTGGGGGGCATGCCTGTACCTCCCAGGCACTCCCCCTGTGGCCAATTACCGCGATCTGTAGGAGGTGATCACAGTGACAGCCAGTCACTGTGATCACTGTTAGTATGTGTCAGCCAATGATCTCAGATCACTGGCTGACACATTGTCTCTGCCCCTCTCCTCACCTCACTTCGATCTGAGAGAGAGAGGCAGAGAGATCGTTGCATTTGCAGCTCCTGTGGAAAAAGAAAGTTTTAAACATTTTTTTAAGTTTTAAAATTTATATTTTATTTAACCCTTTCAGTGCTGATCACAGCATATTACTGTGATCAACCTGATTAGGGTATTTAATTTTGTATTTATTTTTGGATCCAAAAAAATTATTTCTAATTTTATTTTACCCTTTGTGTCAGTCGCAGCAACCCAAATCTCCATTACCCTTTCCCCGCTGCCGTGATCACTATACTGTACAGTATATCTGCTGTACAGTACTGTATCAGTGATCACTGTGATCAGAGGGCTCTCTGATCAGACTGACCTTTTTTAGGGTTATTTTTACAGATCAAAAAATAACCCTTTCGGTTTTAAAAACTTTTTTGGGTCAAAAAAATTATTTCTAAATTTTTTTTACCCTTTGTGTCAGTCGCAGCAACCCAAATCTCCCTTAACCCTTTCCCCGCTGCCGTGATCACTATACTGTACAGTTTATCTGCTGTACAGTACTGTATCAGTGATCACTGTGATCAGAGGGCTCTCTGATCAGACTGACTATTTTTTTAGGGTTATTTTTTAGATCTAAAAATAACCCTTTCAGTGTACTGATTGCAGCTGCCTATACTGTGATCAGTACATTTATATTATTTTTTGAGGGCGGGTAGTAGGTGTTAGGCAGGTAGATAAGTAATTACCCACTTTAGTATATAAATTAATTAATTTGTCCCCCTAGAATGGCACGTCGCTACTCAGCCGAGGAGGCGTATGCCATTCTGGCAGGCAGTGATAGTGACACTCTGCAAGACAGTGACACTATCACTGCCTCTGACATTGAGCCTCTGAGTGAGACCTCAAGTGATGGTGCCCCACCACCACTCACAAGAGGACGCTCAGCAAGCCCAATGCCAGGCAGAGACTGGGTGCCTCCAAATATGATGGCCCCAGAAATACCGCCGTTCACTGTTACACCTGGCATCACTGTAACAGTGGACGACTGCGAGCCAATTCGTTTTTTTGAGATCTTTATGTCAGACGATATATTTGAGCTCATGGCTCAGCAAACGAATTTGTTTGCTATGCAGTATCTCTCTGCACATCCGGGGTCCCATCATGGTCGCAGGAATATGTGGAGACCCACGGATGTCGCAGAGATGAAGCGGTTTTGGGCTTTAACCCTAATGATGGGTATAGTTAAAAAGCTCAGTATCAGGTCCTACTGGAGCAAGCAACGCATCCTGGCTACACCTCTTTTCCCTGAGGTTATGTTGAGGGATCGCTACCTGCAACTGCTGCGATTCCTTCATTTTATTTAAATTCTTTATTTTTTTCCGTGCAAGATAATTACAGGCATACGTAAAGTGCCACAACAGCACAAATAGAGGAGTCAACAGAAGCGTAAATTTGGCACTGATAAACTGCACATTTTTGTTGTTATAGTATAATAGGCTAGACTAGCATGTCTGTATGAACATCGGCTGAGTGGAAGTAATTAAGCTAACAGAGCTAGATAGAAGCACGTTTGGTATATTAAGTAAAGACATGCTGAAAATAAAGACATAAACAAAAACAAATACCACCAATGGGCCACTGCTTGGGTTAGACCTTAACGTAATGGGTGGGGGAGAGAACGACTGTAGAGTAACAGGGAGCCAAGACTGGGCTCAAAGTCCCGTGTTTATCCGATGCCTTTAGCTCGCTGGCAAGGCTGGGGCAGGTGGTCGGTGTCTTTGGGACCATCGCAGGTGTTATCTCCCTTAGCTGTCAGCCATCTCCCATTGTCCCAGGCTCTTCTCGCTGCAGTCAGGCTGTGTCCTTTTAGTGCTGGCAGGTACTGGGCTGCTCGAGTGTGTGAGCTTCTTGCAGGCAAGCTAGGCCGCCGAGGTCTCCGTCTGGGAGTTTGTGTCTGTGCTGGAGCTCTGTGGGTACGCTTAATCCCAGGTGCAGGCTGCGAGGGGTGCTTGCTCCTCTTGACCCTCGGTCCTCTGAAGGCACAGGGAGATAATATCCCGGTTAAGGTCTCCGAGGGCTTAGATGAGGGGAGGGTGGTTTCTTGCTGGCGGGACTCTATACGGGACCAAAACGCTGCACACAGGGCGTCGAAAGCCGTCTGGAACCGTGTCTCCCAGCAGGACATGTGGTCAGTCGGTGCGGCGGCCATTTTGGATTCGCCACGCACCCCTTGTCGGTGAGGTGACTGTTAGCTTTAATGCCTGGCAGGTGTGGTGGTGTTCCCAGGTGGGGACCGGGATATCCCCCGCCGGTCCAAAGGGGGGGGGGGGTGTTGAAAGACCAATTCTGCGCGGTCTGTTTAGCCGACCAGATCCCCAGGAGAGCGGCCGTCCCTCCTGTGGCAGGTCTGCCTGTAGGCCGCAGAGTCAGGAGTCGGGCGCTCAGGTGAGTAACTTGAAAGTTGGGCACTCGTGGGTTCGCCTGGATGCCCTTGTTCACGTTGGTGATTTTGCAGGATTTGAGCTGTGGATCGTCGGCCTTTTAATGCCTTATTTCAGTTTTTAGAGCAGGAGCTCGCCGGGCATGCGACTGCTCCGCTTGAGTGTCAGGCCCCGCCCCCCGATTCCTTCATTTTAATGATAACTCACTGTGTCCCCCTAGAAATGACTCACTGTTTGACAGGCTATATACAATTTGGCCCTTTATTCAATTCCTAGCACTGAGCATCTGGAAAAGCCGAAGTGCATTGTAGACTACAGCAAGTTTATGGGGGGAGTAGACTTGGCTGACCAATGCATACAGCCCTATCTGGTAAACCGAAAAAATAGGACCTGGTACAAGAAAATTGCAATCTACGTGAGCCAGATTGCAATTTTCAATGCCTATGTCCTCTATACAAAAGAGGTCATAGGTAGGCCCTGCCCTTTCCTCGAATTCACATTAAGCATTTTGTCCCGTATGTTATTTACCCAGCCCCCCAATCCCACTTTGGAATCAGGAGATCTCCAAAGACTTTGTGGCAAACACTTCCCTTCCCGAATCCCATCCACCCCTAGTAAAAAAGCTCCCCAAAGAAAGTGCCGTGTTTGCTACAAGAAAGGAGTCCGAAAGGACTCCAGTTATTATTGTCCAACCTGCCCATCTCTACCCGCCCTCTGCATAACAGACTGTTTCAAAGTCTACCATACAGAGCTGAATTTCTGAATCACTCTGTATGGGACTTTGGCAGTTTGTTTGCTTGATTTACCTGGATTTCTGACCTCGGAATGTCCTGACTACGCTTTGTTAGCTGCCTGTACCGACCCATTGGCTTGTTTTACCGACTACTCTGAATTCTGGATTCCCCTGACCTTGGCCTGTCCCTGTTTACGCTAGCCATTCTAAAGTGGCTACACCAAACAACTCAAAATACTACATTTGTAGTACTTGAAATGTGACTTCCCAATAAAAAACTGATCACAGGGTTAATGCTGTGATTAGCACTGAAAGGGTTACAAAAATAGTTTTTTTTACTTCTCAAACTTTTCACACAGTGACTCTCTAAGTGATATCAAAGATCTCTCTTCCTCTCTCTGCCTCTCTCTGCCTTCAGATCAAAGTGTATGTGGGGTACTGTTCTATTCATGTGATATAATAAAAACCTGGAAACATGGTACATGTAGGTACTGTTAAATTCAAAAGACAGTGTTAAATCAAAATCCCAAGTCTCTAGTGCACTAACTAATATGTATTATGACATTTCCAGTGAAAATGCTATTTATCTGATTAAAAAAACAAAAATCAAAGTAGAAATCGCTACATGGGCCCAGCATTTCTGTTAAAATGGCTAGACCTAACATCTCAAATTATGCCATTTGTTATACTCTGGGGTGCCTACTTTTGAAAATGGTTTGCCATAATGGTGGGAATGTTATTGTGGCGGAACCAACCTCGCCACTGAGAACTGGAGAAGCCTGGTTGCTAGCCTCCTGCCCAGTGATTATGGTCCCTGGGAGGTATTGGCCTTTAAGGGACTGAATTGGGGCTTATGGACTGCTACCATAATGTACTGACCCTTTAAGAACTACTTTTGGGCATGTGGATTGTATAATACTGTCCCTAGCCCTTTAAATACTTTGGGGACAGATTGGTACTTTTGTATATGGCACTTCGGACACAGTCGAAGCTGTCGAAGCTGTCGAAGCTACCGAAGTTGTCGAAGTCGTCGAAGTGGCCGGTATCGGACAAAGGACCACGTGGCGGCGGCCATTTTAACTTCGAACACCGCCGACCCTAAACATCAACTCCACTTCGACACTTCGACCAAAGTCGAAGTACAGGCACACTTCGAATGGGACTTAGCCGTTTTTATGCCAGGAATTGACCGACCGCACAGCCCAAATCTATGGAACTGTTTTGGGCAAGAAAATGTGCTTGCGGTCGGTCATAAAAGGACTTCCGTGTAACTTTTGATCCACTGGAGGGATTTGCCTGAATTTTGGAAGTGTTTATGTTTAAAGTATGCTGAGTCTGAATATGTGATTTTTATGTGAATGTGATGTATGGTTTTAAAGTTATAGATATTGTGTAAAAGTTATGTTTTAAACTGTATAATAAGTGGATTATTTCTCAGGCTAAGGGGAGGGGATGTGTGGGTTGTACCATATCTCGGATTGGTTATTTTATGCCTCCCCCTGGGTGTGGCCTGTATGTGTGAGATGGAAATAAAAGCCAGGCTGGATGAGACAGTCGAGAGTTCCTGTTTTACCCTCAAAGTGAAGTGTCGTCTCATTATTGGGGGAGGATTTATTGTATGCTGTTCCAGTTTGACTGCTAGGATTGAAAACCTATTCGTATGGTTCCTATTCAACTGTCTACAGCATTCAGAGGCTTGAGAGGATTTATATGCTTCTCATATTCGGTGATTGTGGTGTCTGCCAGAGTGCTTGGAGTCCTCAGGAAACGCTAGGAGCATCCTTTAACGGAGGTACCCAGTCGGGGTGCCAGGTGATCCGTTACAGTTATTACCCAGGCTGCCATACTCTCTGAAAAGCTACATAGGCCGAGAAAATAATATTGGCAAACTTACAAGCTGAAAGGGCATCTAATATATTTCGCCCTGTGACTTATCAGTAAAATCTGAAATAATAGTACGTGGGGGTACCGTTATATTCAGAAGACAGTGTTAAATCAAAATCCTAAGTCTCTAGTGCACTAACTAATATCTGTATTATGACATTTCCAGTGAAAATGCTATTTATCTGATTAAAAAGACAAAAATCAAAGTGGAAATCGCTACATGGGCCCAGCATTTCTGTTAAAATGGCTAGACCAAACATCTCAAATTATGCCATTTGTTATACTCTGGGTTGCCTTCTTTTGAAAATGGTATGCCATAATAGTGGAAATGTTATTACCCAGGCTGCCATGCTCTCTCAAAGGCGAGATAGACCCAGAAAATCACTTTGTCAAATTGCCAACTTTGAAAAGGACATCTAATATTTTTGTCCCTGTGACTTCCCCCCCAAAACAGAGAATCTAGTACATGGGGGTACTGTTACATTCAGGAGACAATGTTAAATACAAATAGTGAGGCTTTGTTGCAATAACTCATATCAGGAATAGGAAATGTCCTGTGAAAATGGAGTTCAAGTGTGTGAAAAAGCACAAATAAAGCTATAACCGCTATGTGGGCCCTTCATTTCTGATAAAGTGGTTAGACCACACATTTTGCAATGCACCATTTCTTATACTCTGGGTTGCCTACTTTTGAAAATGGTATGCCATAATAGTGGAAATGTTATTACCCAGGCTGCCATGCTCTCTCAAATGCGATATTGTGGTGGAATCTCGGTAAAAATAAATTTAGTAGGCCGAGATTACCACGTGGCATGTGTACGTGCATATGCTGACGTATCGATCAGTTGGTTGCACGAGGCAAGATACGATCAGTAGTGTACGGAGCATGTGCAAGAATACAGGATGTAGTATTCCCCCTCCTCCATTGTGCTGGACAAGCCATGCGGTCAAACAGGAAGTTCATTCTTATTTGTGTTGATTGGTTAAGAGAATGTGCGGGTGGAGCTTAATATGGGAGGAGTTATGTGCCTATATAAGGAGCCTGCACTATTGTCCGGGGCTCAGAACTTGCTGTATTTTGGTGACGCTAGTCCCTCTGAGTCCCGATCGGTGATCCAATAAAGAATCTCTTCCTTCCTGAAGAAACCTGTGTCCATCTCTCTGTGCTTCGCTTCCGTCAGTTTCTCCGGTATCATTTGGTGCGTTGGCCAGGAAGCTCATCGTTCAACGGTAGCTGAGAGGCAGAGGCGTGAGACGGTCTATCTTTGCCCACGTTCTCTACGGCTGCACCCCTGAACTTCTGCGTGGACCTCCCTTCGTCTCGGCGCCACTGGTCTGTTGTCCAGGAGATCATCGGCCTCTACGTGAGAAGTGCTGGGGTGTCCCCGTCGATGAGTGTGAACTCAGGTTCAGGAACGAGGAGGTAAGACAACTGCTGTTTTAGACGGCAGGACCCACTAGGGGTATACCGATTGTGCGGTAGGCCCAAAGGGGTTTGAATCTGTGTATCTGCCCCCTCTGTCGGAGGGAAGGAGCGAAGGCGCACCGCTCGATCGAACGCTCTTTAGTCAGACCGTTTGATTTTGTTAGTCAGGCGGGGCTCTGGTGTAAATAGCCCTAGCCGGACACCGGTGTCTTGTCTAGACTAGCATTCTAGGGTGTATATTTTGTTCGCTAGGTCGGAGGGACCGGGAGACTAAGCGGCGTCTGTGTAAATTCGGTTCGCTAGCTCTCATCCTATCTGGGCTAAGTGGGAAGGCGTGTAAATTTGGAACCCACTAGACTTTTGATAGTGCGACTAAGAGGCGTCTGTGTAAATTCGGTCCTCTAGCTCGCTATATATGTGGTGCTTGGGCAGTGTGGCTAACCAAAACGTATGTAGATTGTTTTTAGGTAGTCCATTCAAGGTACTGGCCAATAGTTTAGTTGGGAATTGTAAATGTGTTAAAGATTGTTAGTAAAGTGTATATCTTGTTAGATAGCGCGAGCTCAGCCGTCTAGCGAGAGTGTTAATAGTGTGTTGCTGTATTATAGTGCACGGTACCATAACCCTGTATATTTACTGACACTGTATATAAGTACTAATCATTGTCGTCCATTGCATGTTTAACACCATAACCACTAATAATTGTATTGTGACCTTAACTTGTGCTTTGACCTATGCTAACCGTACTGTAACCGCTATTTGTAAAAGACGATGTTACTGGGGTGTGTTATAGACGGGTAATTCGTATATAGAGAATTATAGCGTGGGTGACTGTATAGTTACGCCAAAGGGCATAATATTGATTATCTAGTGACTGGTGTAACAGCTGTGTGTGTACGGGAATTCCCTGAGTGTTTATTGTGTTATTGTGTACGTTTCACTTGGTAACCGTACCACGTGGTGCTGTTGCCAGAGGAAACGGGTGTGACTGTTGAATAGTACGCGTGTATAGTATTCGTTGTCGACGACGTTCCATTGTTAAGTATGGGTGCGTCGCAGTCAACGATTCCGGATCCCTTAGGTTGTATGGTGAAGAATTTTAAAAAGGGATTCAAAACTTGTGATTTTGGGGTTAAAATGTCTCCTGTGCGTTTGGTCACTTTGTGTACTAGGGAGTGGCCTACTTTGGTTGCGGCATGGCCGCCACGTGGCAGTTTGGATCCAACTCTGGTACAGCGCTTACACGTGGCTGTATCAGGTAGGCCTGAACTTTACGGCCAGTTTCCTTATATTGATTGTTGGAGACAGGCCGTAAATGACTCGCCAAAATGGCTCCGGACATGCCACGAGGAGCAATGTCGCCTCATGGTAGCTAGGACTTGTTCGTCCACTAGGACTGGTGTTAGGCCCATTTTGGACACGCCCCCTGAGTCCGAGATCCCTTTGCCGCCCCCTTACTTTCCGTTAAGAGGAAGTGACGCAAATGCAGGAAGTCCTGCAGCCCTCCCCTCATTACCCCCATCCACTTCCGCTTCCTCCTCCAGTACAGGATCCACCCCCCCTCGTACTAAATCTCCCCTTCCGGAATCAGAACCAACCCCCATTAAAAACGAATATCCTGATTTGGCGCCACTTCAGACTTCCGGTCAAGCTTCATCTAGCTCGGCTCGAAGTGTTTTATTTACAACCTTTTCCCAAAACCAAGCTCCCACATCCCCATACCCTATTTCTCCCCGACTGGAACCTATGACTGACGCCCCTCCACGTAGCCCCATACAGACCCGACAGTTGACCGGTGCCCAACAATTAAAACACTATCAGATGCCTCTTCGTCTGAATCCTGGGTCAGCCTATATCGATGCCGCAGGCCAAATGGCACATGCTGACCCAGTCTTTGTATATGTCCCATTCACGACAACCGATCTTTTAAATTGGAAGACCCACAATTCCTCGTATACTGAGAAACCACAAGCTATGACTGATCTGTTCACCTCAATAGTACAGACACATAACCCGACATGGGCTGATTGCCAGCAGTTATTAATGACTTTATTCAACAATGAGGAAAGGACAAGAATTAATCAAGCGGCCATTAAAGCACTAGAGGATAAAGCCCGTACTTTAAACCAAGCCAATCCATCAGCATGGGCCGCAACACATTATCCCAACACCGATCCCGATTGGAATGTAAATGGTGCTGATATGGTTCAACTCAGAGCCTATAGAGACGCTATAATTGCTGGCATGAAAGCCGGAGGAAAGAAAGCTATTAACATGTCGAAGACAGTTGAGGTGATTCAGAAAAGTGATGAAGCGCCCAGTGTCTTTTATGACCGATTATTGGAGGCATACCGCTTGTATACCCCCTTTAATCCGGAAGACGCAGACAATTCCCGAATGGTGAACTCCGCCTTTGTCAGCCAAGCTTACGGAGATATTAAGCGCAAGCTACAAAAGTTAGAAGGGTTTGCAGGTATGTCAATCACCCAGCTAATGGAGGTAGCGAATAAGGTTTATATGAATAGGGAAACAGAAAGTAAGAAAGAGGAAGAGCGCAAGATGCGTAGAAAGGCAGACATGCTAGCGGTAGCGATCGTAGGCGTAGATAGACGGGGCCCAGATAGAGGCGATAGTAGATGGAATGAGGAACCTCTAAGTAGAAATCAGTGCGCATACTGTAGGGAAGAAGGGCATTGGAGAAATGAGTGTCCTCGAAGAGAAAAGTGTGAGAAAGACAGACCTAGGATAGGTTATGGAAACTTTAGAGGCAGAGCGAGAGGTAGAGGAGGCCCCGGAGGGAGTAATGGTAATAGAGGGAGTAATGGAAACAGAGGAAGTGTTAGGGAAGACAGGTATATTCCAGCAGCGCAAAGGTCCCGCGATAGAGAAGGTAGGGACTTTGTGGGATTGGCTGACACGGTCATGGAGGACTATTGATACCGACCGGGCTCCATCCCCCTTGGTCGAGCGGAGCCTATGGTCGAGGTATCAATAGGGGGAAAAAGGAGTGCATTCATGATCGACACTGGTGCTGAACATTCAGTGGTGACTAATCTAGTTGCTCCTCCATCTGGAAGGACTATTACTGTGATAGGAGCAACTGGAAGAAGTGCTGAAAAAACGGTTCTTAAAAGTCGACTCTGTACATTGGGAGGCCACGTAATAAAACATCAATTCCTTTATATGCCTGAATGTCCAGTCCAATTGCTGGGACGTGATATGCTATCTAAGTTACAAGCGCAGATTACGTTCCTACCAAATGGAACAACATCTTTAAAGTTTAATGGACCTTCAGGTATCATGACATTATCCGTACCAAAGGAAGAAGAGTGGCGACTTTATACAGCGTTGACTAGCCAAAACCCTAGGAGTGATGAGACATTATTTAACATACCAGGAGTTTGGGCAGAGAACAACCCACCAGGACTGGCCGGCAATATTCCACCTATAAAAATTGAACTAAAACTTGGGGTTTATCCAGTGAGCCTAAGACAATACCACATCCCGCAGAAGGCTAAGAAGAATATCCAATCCTATCTGGATAAGTTCATACGGTATGGTATCCTAAAATTCTGTACTTCCCCCTGGAACACCCCATTGCTGCCTGTTCAAAAGCCCGGTACAGATGAGTATCAACCTGTGCAGGACTTGAGAGCAGTCAATGATGCGGTTGTTAGTATACATCCAGTTGTACCCAATCCATATAACCTGCTTGCTTTAATTCCGGGCGGGGCTACCTACTTTACAGTCTTAGACCTCAAAGATGCCTTCTTTTGCCTCCGAATTGCCGCAGAAAGTCAATGTATTTTCGCTTTCCAATGGGAGAACGCTGTAACGGGCTCAAAACGCCAAATGACTTGGACAAGACTGCCCCAAGGGTTTAAAAATTCACCTACCCTATTTGGTTCAGCCCTAAGTCAAGATCTACTGGATTTCGAATCCATCCCAGGAGAGTGTGTATTGTTACAATATGTAGATGACTTGTTGATAGCAGCAGTTACAAAAGAAATCTGTCAGCAAGCAACGCACAATCTACTACACATTCTCTGGAAGGCAGGATACAAGGTGTCTAGAAAGAAGGCTCAGTTGTGTTTGCCAACTGTCAAATATCTGGGATTCCATATCTCTGAAGGTCAAAGAATTATGGGGCCAGAGAGAAAAGAAGCTGTCTGCCAAATACCAATACCCAAGAATAGAAGACAAGTGCGAGAATTCTTGGGGGCAGCAGGCTTCTGTAGGATATGGATTCCCAGCTATGCGATACTGGCAAAACCTCTGTACGCAGCTATCAAAGGTACAGAGCACGACCCCTTCTTATGGACCCAAGAACAGCAAACGGCATTTGAAGATGTGAAGAAGGCTTTGATGAGTGCCCCAGCATTAGGTCTACCTGATCACACACGACCATTCTACTTGTATGTACACGAGCAAAGAAGAATGGCTGTGGGAGTATTGACACAGTACTTGGGATCATGGCAAAGACCTGTTGCCTACATGTCTAAGCAATTGGATGCAGTGGCCAGCGGACTTCCACCTTGTCTAAGAGCCGTAGCTGCAGCCGCCCTGCTAGTAGCTGAAGCCGATAAACTCACTCTGGGTCAAGAACTTTATGTACGAGTCCCACATGCAGTACAGACGTTGTTGGATTACAAAGGAAATCATTGGTTTAGTAACAGCCGTATGACCAAGTATCAAGCAATGTTGTGTGAAAATCCCAGAGTGCATTTAGAGACTGTAAACACCTTAAATCCAGCTACCCTTTTGCCACAACCTACTGAAAGTCAACATGATTGTTTGGAAGTAATGGATGAAGTATTCTCAAGTAGACCAGATCTTCGTGATTTTCCCATCCAGAACCCCGATGTTCAATATTATACCGACGGCAGTAGTTATGTGAAAGAAGGGATCCGCTATGCAGGATATGCAGTGACAACAATAGACAAGGTGATAGAAGCTCGGCCACTGGCGAAAGGAACATCAGCACAAAAGGCAGAATTGATAGCACTGACACGAGCGTTACAATTGGCTGAAGGTTTAAGAGTAAACATCTACACGGACTCCAAATATGCGTTTTTAACCACTCATGCCCACGGAGCTTTGTATAAAGAAAGAGGACTACTGAATTCAGAAGGCAAAGAAATCAAATACGCAGCTGAAATCCTACAACTATTGGAAGCAGTGTGGGAACCGAAAGAAGTCGGTATCATACATTGTCGAGCGCATCTGAGAGGAGATGGTGATGTAACCAAGGGAAATCGGATGGCAGATAGTGCAGCCAAGCGTGCTGCTGAATCAGGAAGACAGGAGTATGTGGGGCATATAGCTGCTCTTATACCAACTCCACTGTCCCAATGGACTCCAGTTTATACAGCTCAAGAAGAGGAGTGGTTAAAGACTGAACCAGGAAAGTATTTGGAGAACAAGTGGTATCAGCTAGAAGATGGAAGAATAGTCATACCAGCATCACTAGCGGTAGAAATTGTCCAAAATTATCATAACGGGACACATTCTGGGAGAGACAGTACTGAAGAATCCCTCAGAAAACATTTCTACATACCAAGATTGTCCAACTTGACTCAGGCCATTGTACGAAGATGTGTAACGTGTGCTAAAAATAATGCAAGACAAGGACCAGTAAAGCCACCAGGAGTCCAGTTTATGGGGGGACTCCCCATGTCCGATCTACAAATAGACTTTACAGTGATGCCTAAATCGGGTGGACATCGTTACCTGCTGGTAATTGTGTGCACCTATTCAGGCTGGGTAGAAGCATGTCCTACTCGTACAGAGAAAGCAGGAGAAGTTGTGAGATTCCTGCTACGAGAAATAATACCCCGATATGGACTACCCTGTTCTATAGGATCGGACAATGGTCCAGCTTTTGTTCATCAGTGCCTACAACAACTGACTCATATGCTTGGTATAAAGTGGAGGCTTCATACTGCATATAGACCCCAGAGCTCTGGTAAGGTAGAGAGAATGAATAGAACTATTAAGAACCAGTTGGCTAAAATGTGTCAGGAAACCCAACTTAAGTGGAACGTTCTCTTACCCATAGCTCTATTGCGAATCCGCAGTACCCCTACCAGAAGGATGGGCCTCTCTCCTTTTGAAATCATGTATGGGCGACCACCTCCCGTACTTGGTAACTTAAGGGGGGATTTGAGTCAGTTGGGAGAAGGAATTACCCGGCAGCAGGTTGTAGAGTTGGGTAAGACTATGGAGGAGGTACAGAAATGGGTACAAGATAGATTACCTGTGAATATTTATCCCCCTGTTCATAGTTATCATCCAGGAGATCAAGTGTGGATTAAAGAGTGGAATAATGTACCGTTAGGGCCCAAGTGGAGAGGTCCTTATGTTGTTCTTTTGTCTACCCCTACAGCGATAAAAGTAGCCGAAGTGACTCCGTGGATACATCACTCCAGGGTTAAACCAGCAGCAGTCGATTCTTGGCAAGTTACAGCAGATCCAGAGAATCCCTGCAAGATCCGGTTAAAACGCACTACTCAGTCGGAGTAACGAGGAACTATTGTGGATTACAAATTTTATTATTTTTGGGATTTGGTGCGTGAGTGAGAAGGCCATAATAAAGCCTGTCCGCCCACCGACGTATAGTTTATAAGCCAGGGAAAGTCTCGAAGGGACTCCTGTGAAGACGAGCAGAACTCCATTCCCTGCAGCCCTTACATCCTGGAAGCTGAGGTGCCTTCGCACGGACGAAGACTGAGGATGACGGCGAAAGATGTGCTTTTGATAGTGTTTATTTATATGTGTTTTTATATTCAGGAAGGTAGAGGTACCGACACTCCTAGCTGTGAGGTATGCATTAAGACTACGAGAACAGGTAACCATATTTCCCAAACCCTAATCTGACATTCACAATACGAGTGTAAAGGAGATGTATCGAGATGTAGATACTTAAATATAGACTATAGTGTGTGCCATTTAGGAGTAGGAGAACCTAAGTGCTTCAGTCCGGAGTATCAACCTCGTACAATTTGGTTGACTCTCAGGAATGGAGATCCTCAGGGGACCCTAATTAATAAAACGGTGTTAGAATCCGTACATTCTTCGGGTGTTCTGCTATTTGATGTGTGTAAAGCGATATCGAGTGGTAGAAAGCCGTGGAATGTATGTGGGGATCTTAGATGGGAGAGGACGTATGGGTCTAATGATAAATATATTTGTCCCAGTAGTAAAAATAAATATGTAAGTCCTAGATGCCCAAATAAAGACTATAACTTTTGCCCATATTGGTCTTGTGTGGGGTGGGCGACTTGGGGACAGACAGTAGACAAAGACATGATAGTGACTAAGTTGCCGACTAGCCCATATTGTAAGTCTATGGAATGTAATCCCATCCATATACTTATAAATAACCCCGATAAGTTCTTAGACAAATATGGCAATTTATTTGGGTTTCAAATATACGGGACGGGTTTAGATCCTGGGACAGTATTGTTTATAGGGATAGAGACTGATACGGTATCCTCCCAAACTCATCAAGTATACTATTCCTTTTATGAAGAGATGAGTATAGATAATAAGATCCCCCATAATGCTAAAAACCTGTTCATTGACTTAGCTGAAAGTATTGCCGGTAGTCTTAATGTTACCAACTGCTATGTGTGTGGAGGTACTAACATGGGAGACCAATGGCCTTGGGAAGCAAAGGAGGTAATGTCCGGTTCTGAGGCAGTTGACCAACTAATATCTACACAAGCCGATTATCATATGAGTGTTAGAGGTAAATCTGAGTGGAGATTAAAGACCTCCATCATAGGTTATGTTTGCATAGCAAGGAAAGGAATAATGTATAACACTTCTGTAGGAGAATTAACTTGTCTAGGGCAAAAAGCTTATGATGATGATACAAAGAATACAACTTGGTGGTCGGCTTCAAATGTCTCAGAACCATCTAACCCGTTTGCTAGATACGCCAATTTAAAGGATGTGTAGTTTGATTTATCCATCACATCTACCTGGAGAGCCCCAGCAAATTTGTACTGGATCTGTGGTAAGAAAGCCTATTCGGAGTTGCCACAGGACTGGGAAGGGGCATGTGTGTTGGGTATGCTCAAACCATCCTTCTTCTTGTTACCGATTGAAACAGGTGAGACTTTAGGTGTTAAAGTGTATGATGTGAATCATAGGAAGAAAAGAGGACCCATAGAGATAGGCACCTGGGAAGATAATGAATGGCCTCCCCAGCGTATCATAGATTATTATGGGCCAGCCACGTGGGCTGAGGATGGTACCTTTGGTTACAGAACCCCTATTTATATGCTCAACCGTATTATAAGATTACAGGCGGTGGTTGAGATTATTACTAACGAGACATCACAAGCGCTCAATCTTCTAGCGAAGCATAACACCAGGATGAGGACGGCAGTCTACCAAAATAGATTAGCCTTGGATTACCTTTTGGCAGTAGAGGGAGGTGTATGTGGGAAGTTTAACCTGAGCAATTGCTGTCTTCAAATAGATGACGAAGGGCAGGCAATAGCTGAGCTTACTAGCCATATGGTTAAACTAGCGCATGTGCCTACTCAGGTATGGAAAGGGTATAATCCAAGTAGTTGGTTTGGTAGCTGGTATGAGTGGTTTGGAGGGCTTAAGGCAGTGGTAGGTGGAGTCCTACTAATTTTAATGTTGTGTCTACTCCTGCCGTGTCTTATACCCTTAGTAGTTAGGTCTGTGCAAAGCCTGATAGAAAATATAGCAGAGAGGAAGGCTGCTGCACAGATAATGGCGATTTATAAGTATAAGGCTTTAGATCAGGGAGAACCAATGCAGGAAGATGAGTGTTGAAGATTCACATCATAAGATAAGTCTGGTCTGGTTCATGGTAACTTGCGGTGTATGCAAACCAAGGTTAAGTGATGCCTCAAGTAATTGTGAAATATCAAGAGGCATCAAAGGGGGGAATGTGGTGGAATCTCGGTAAAAATAAATTTAGTAGGCCGAGATTACCACGTGGCATGTGTACGTGCATATGCTGATGTATCGATCAGTAGTGTACGGAGCATGTGCAAGAATACAGGATGTAGTATTCCCCCTCCTCCATTGTGCTGGACAAGCCATGCGGTCAAACAGGAAGTTAATTCTTATTTGTGTTGATTGGTTAAGAGAATGTGCGGGTGGAGCTTAATATGGGAGGAGTTATGTGCCTATATAAGGAGCCTGCACTATTGTCCGGGGCTCAGAACTTGCTGTATTTTGGTGACGCTAGTCCCTCTGAGTCCCGATCGGTGATCCAATAAAGAATCTCTTCCTTCCTGAAGAAACCTGTGTCCATCTCTCTGTGCTTCGCTTCCGTCAGTTTCTCCGGTATCAATATAGGCCCAGAAAATCACTTAGCCAAATTTCAATGTAATAAAGCCTAAATGGATAAGATGTATATATGACCGTGTAACTTTCCAAAACACCATAAAGCCTATACATGGGGGGTACCATGGCGCTCGTGAGACATCACTGAACAGAACTAGGAGTGTTTCAGGGCAGTAAACTATATACTAACAATAATATTATCAGGGAAAGTACACATTTTATGTGAAAAATGCAAAAAAAAAAAAAAAACACTAAATTTGGCTAGGGTTTGTGCCCAAGTGGCTGCTACAAAAGACTGGGCATACCCCATTTTGAATATCCTGGGATGTCTACCTTTTCAAATGGTATGCCATGATGGGGGTAATTTTCATTTCTTGGCTGCCATACGGTCTCAAAGGCAGCCTGGACACTGCAAACTAATCTGACAAATTTCAAGGTGAAAAGGCATAAATGGATAAACCGTATATATGACCCTGAAACTTTCCAAAACCCCATAAAACCTATACATGGGGGGTACCATGGCGCTCGTGAGACATCACTGAGCAGAACTAGGAGTGTTTCAGGGCAGTAAACTATATACTAACAATAATATTATCAGTGAAAGTACAGATTTTATGTGAAAAATGCAAAAAAACAAACACTAAATTTGGCTAGGGTTTGTGCCCAAGTGGCTACTACAAAAGACTGGGCATACCCCATTTTGAATACCCTGGGATGTTTACTTTTTCAAATGGTATGCCATGATGGGGGTAATTTTCATTTCTTGGCTGCCATACGGTCTCAAAGGCAGCCTGGACACTGCAAACTAATCTGACAAATTTCAAGGTGAAAAAGCATAAATGGATAAGCCGTATATATGACCCTGAAACTTTCCAAAACCCCATAAAACCTATACATGGGGGGGTACCATGGCGCTCGTGAAATCTTTATACCAATTGTCCCAAGCTTTGGGTTTTTATCTTTTTCGTTTGTTCTCAATATTTCATAGCAGAAAGAGATGGTTATTCCATTTTTTTATTTAGTATATCATGGGCATTATTTAAAATATGACCACCTATGTCGTTTTTAAGTCTTAGATAATTGAAAATCTCTTTGGGAGAAATATTATATAACTGCTGCAGTTGTGTAAAACGTTTTATCTTATTATCAATTAAAATATCTGAAATAGCCAGAATGCCGGCTCCAATCAAATTTTTCAAATCTAAATCTAATATATTACTTTGCATAGTTGTGATAGGGCTGCCTTTAGCAATTTTGTCCAATATCCTATTCTTCTTTCTATACTTAAGCCAGTCAGAATAACCTTTAATTATGTACTTTCAATAGGTAATATAAACATAATACTTGCTCCCTCGTCTAGCCAAATCAGGGCAGATAGATCGCTAACCCTCAGTAGAGACTACTCAACTTTATACCATGGTTCGTCGGCTGCACTGGAGGCGTGCCATCTTCTTAAATGAAAACTTGTAGTCGCTTCATAATATCTGATAATATTTGAGATCGTTAAAGCCCCCTTTATCAGTTTTCCTCATTAGATGTGAGACTTAGATTCCAGGTTTCTTTGAACCCCATATACAATTCATAAAAAGGTTATGGACTTATTTCAGTTTAGTTATAAACATCAATAAATATAGAATCCTAAAAAAATAAGAACATTTTTGACTTAATAATATTCACTCTTCCCAACCACGAAATACCAATGCTTTTCTATTCCCTCAGCAATTTTGCACTTGTGTCTTTAAAAACGATTTCAATATTTTAAGGCACATTTCAATCATATTCTGAGAAAAGTAAATCCCACAATACATAAAGCCATCTGTGGTCCATTCAAAAGGATATTCTGATCTTAGACTCTCCCTTACCGTAGACCTAATGTTTATGGGCATTATTTGAGATTTTGTCATGTTAACTTTATAATTAGAAACTTTGCTATACCTCTCAATTTCTGGAACCAGAGCAGCCAGGGAAACTTCTGGGTCTGTCAGGGTGAGAATAATATTGTCTGCGTATAACCACAACTTATGATCAGTATTATCCAATATAATGCCCTCAATTTGAGAATTAGCTCTAATATTGACTGCCAATGGTTCCAGGGTCAAGATGTACAGCAAAGGGGCCAGTGGGCAGCCCTGTCTGGTATCATTTTGAACTCTAATTCAATCGGCAGAGATACCTGGGCCCATTGTTTTAGCCATTGGTTCGTCATATAGGGCCATTATCGCCGTCTTAGCCATAAAACCCCAGATGACCCTGCCAAATGCATTTTCAGCATCTAATGACAGGTCCAGCAGAGGTTCACCAGTCCTGTTTGAATAATCAATCAAACTAAGTAATCGTCAAGTATTGTTGTTTGATGAACAGCCCTGTACGAAGCCAATTTAATCTTGGTGCACTAGGAATGGAATTAGAGGCTTTATTCTATTGGCGAATCCTGAAGAGTAGATTTTATTATTGGAATTGATCTAAGATAATGGTTTCTAATTTTCAGTAGAGGAGGGGTCCTTTCCCTCTTTTAAAATTGGAACTATAGAGGCCTGCAGCAGCTCCTTTGGTATTATTCCTTTGTTCAAATTTCATTAAATATATTAATCAAATGTGGAACTAAGTCATTCTTAAACTTTTTATAAAAAAGATTAGGAATCCTATCAGGTCCTGGGGCTTTATGCATTTTAAGATTGTTAATTACGTCCACTATTTCTTTTTCATAAAAAGGTAGATTTAAATCTGCCATTTGTTCATCAGTTAATCTGGGGAGAGCTGTTCCTGCTAGATAGTTATCGACATGTTCTTCTAGTGGACATGACGGAACGTTATACAACCTAGTATAATAATTATTAAAAGCCTCACCAATTGATTTAGGTCAATATGACTATTACAGTTAACTTGTATTTTTTTCAATTCTTTTTCTAGCACTTCAATCTATAAGACAGCATTTTATTTGCCATGTTGCCCTTGGTATACCACTTTTGATTACATTTTTGTAATGCATAGTGTGGCTGACCGCCTGGTACCTCAACTCGGTACCTCCGCCAATCATGCTTCCTAGTTATCACCGAGTACCATAAGCACTTCGCCAGGACACCATAAGCACTTCCAGCCCCTAGCCACTGCAGGTTGGCTGGGGTCTCGCTCCCACCCTGGACCCAAGAGCTGGATCCAGCTCCCAGTGGTTAGAGCTCTGCTCCAGAGAGCATAGCTGTATAGCAAGTAATTATAGAAAGGGCAATCCCCCCACAGATTAGCCGAGACTTAATGCTGGGAGTAGAACTGTTTAATGCAGGGCCACACACTGCCTTTTATGACAAAGCCCAAGAAAGAGGTTTCTTACACAAAACAGCAGGGTAATACCTCCCATGATCCTTCTGTGTCTGAGAGGCAATTCAGTCCCCTCTCAGGTACAGAGAAATCAATAATGCACATAACACCAAAACACACAAACTCCTCCCCTATGTCTGGGAAATAATTGAGTCAGTAACAGTACAACTCAATTATCTCCCAGATACAAAAAAGCACACAATTTCAAACACCTCAAAGGTACATTTCCAATTTCAAAAGGGGTTAATTAGGTTGATAATTAGTGATTCAGAGGACCATGCCTGGAGTTCACACATTCTCCTTGCTGAGGTACTAGCCACCAGCAACAGCACTTTTCTGTGCTAACATCATGGAAAAAACTGGGTAGTGTTTGCACTCGATTACACGGTGGTGCTGGTATTTTAGAGGGTATTTCCTCTCAAACGACAAATCCAAAAAATAAAATAAAAATACCGCACTCTAAAAATTGTATCACAAGTAAATCAATAATCAAGTATGATTAAGTATACAAAAAATAATGTAATGGAATATATATTTGCAATCCAAGTTAGAAATATGTACATATGGAGTTCTGATGATCTCAATTTTAGTTTGAAAATTCATCCGAATTGATCCTTTGAATTTCATTGATAGAACATTATTGTAACAAAGCAGAAACTGCCTCAAAATTCATATATTTACACACAAACTCTGCATCCACTTGATGCCAAGAGATATGGTTTAGAAATCAGTCATATACCTGATATATATCATTAAAAATATATATCTAGTCTAGAAATCAATCCTTGGAATTCATTGATTGACAATTACTGTAATAGTGCAGAAAGTGCCTCAAAATTCATATATTTACACAAAGTTATGCTTGCACTTGATATAAAGAGATGGTCTCAAAATCAATCTTTTGAAATTCATTAATCGAAAGTTACTGTGATAGTGCAGAAACTGCCTCAGAATTAATATATTTACACGCACAAAGCTCTGCATAGAGGTCGAACCTCAATCAAATTCATAAACATATAACTCATTGGAAATCACAATGTAAATGCAGAAAAATGTCTTAAAGCTCCTATATATACACACTCAATGTCCTGGCACAAAGGTTAATCCTTAGTCAAATTCATTAGTATGACACTGTTCACCCCACTCCTAAAGCTATGCATAGCAATCTATTAGTGCACAGTCCTGATGTATCCAAAACCTTGCAAGGATCAATGTATCAAGTAAACAGCGAAAAAAGGGGAAAAAAAGGAGAAAAAAAATGAAAAAAATTAAAAGACGTGAATGAATAAAAGATGAAAAAATGAGAAAATGAATGAAAATAAGTCCTTGACAAAGTCACTTTCAACGTATGCAGTATTATTATGGGTGGATCTCACCGCTTTCTCTGTTGTAACGCTGATGTTGGTTTGAAGATTTCTTCGTGAAATAGTTCAAGGTGTTTGTCAACCTGAAAGGGCTCCAAACGGCTGGATGGAGTGTCAGATCCAATGAATTTGTGTTCCTCGGGCTGCGCGCTCGGGATATAACGTCCCTTCAATGGCCCTAGTTCCTCTCATGAGTAACTCACATTTAAAGCCGAATCCGGCGGTAAAAATACAGCGTCCACTTCCGCGTGGACGTGATGACGTCATCCAGATACGGAACGTCATACAAACTAAAAAATAAACTTTATTAACACTTCGACAACAAGCTAAAAGATACAACATCTCTAATAAAGTATAATAAAGATACCAATAAGAAATATTATAGATACTGTATCATCAAATATGGATAGGAAAAAATATATACATCAACACATAATTTTAAAAAAATCTGGTCACGTTTGTGCCAGGATAAGGACCTATTTGAGAGTGACTAAAGCCTAAATTTAGGAAAATGTAGCTAGAAAAGTATGTAATATTACCTAAGTTGGTACAATAATGTAAATCGAAGGGCTACTCCTAGTCGGTAATGACCAAGGATGAAATGCTTCAAGGATAATTTTTAAATAATCAAGGAACTACTATTATATCTTAGTATAAGTTAGTTACGTAATTGCTCACCTGTAGCAGGGTGTCAGGGATTGTCCGTGAGAACAATAGTGTTGACAATCTTAGTGAATAATCAAGAGAAAAACAAGAAAAGAGGAGTAAATGTCAATAACTGACATGTCAATTTAAAGTATTCAGTTAACGCTATGATATTAATATCCACTCACCGACCTTGTAGTGTGTCCCCATGTCTCGGGATATTCTTTGTGAGGGACCCTGGTGAAACACATCCAGGTAGCGGACCCCCATGGGTCAAGGAGTTGCCGAGAAAGAGAATCGGACCAAACTAGATGGTCTGGTGGGAGCACTGTAGAGAGCACAAGGTATACATTAGCCCCTAGTCATGGTTATTGGGAAGATAGATGGAACTCATAAGAAGTGCTTTAAGTCATAGTCCTCATTCAAACCTGAGGGTGACAGCGTTTCCAGGATACTGATCCATTTAGTCTCCCTTTGCATAAGTAATTTTTGTATATCCCCACCTCTTCTCAGAGGGGGTATTCTGTCAATGACTTGAAATCTTAATTGGTTGACTGCATGGCCTTGTGTCTTGAAATGTCTAGCTACTGGGGCCTCACTGGTCCCCCGTTGAACGGCTACCCTGATGCTTCTCTTGTGCTCCCCTATCCGCTCTTTGACGGGTCTGATGGTCTCCCCCACATATAGAAACCCACATGGACATTTGAGGATATATACCACAAAGTCTGAATTACAGGTATAAAAGCCATTCACAGTGAATTTTCTCCCTGATCGGGGATGGACAAAATACTCACCCTTGATCACACTGCTACAATGCGAGCACCCTAAACAGGGAAATGTGCCTTTCTTTGGTTCTCAGAAGAATGTAGTCTGTCTCTTAGAACTACCAATATCTGATTTAACCAATAGGTCTCTTAAATTGGGAGCCCGTTGGTATGAGAAAAGTGGAGGATTCTGAAACTCTATGGGAAGTTGATTATCCCCGGCAAACAGTTGCCAGTGTTTCATAATAACTCCCCGTATATCCCTATTAATTGGGGTATAAGGGGATATAAAGGCTATTCTGTCCATCTTACTCTTTCTAGATGGGCAGTATAGGACCTCTTGTCATTTGAGAAGCTGGACCTTTTCTCTCTGTGTATGTACAATCTGTGTTGGATAACCTCTAGCTTGTTGTCGAAGTGTTAATAAAGTTTATTTTTTAGTTTGTATGACGTTCCGTATCTGGATGACGTCATCACGTCCACGCGGAAGTGGACGCTGTATTTTTACCGCCGGATTCGGCTTTAAATGTGAGTTACTCATGAGAGGAACTAGGGCCATTGAAGGGACGTTATATCCCGAGCGCGCAGCCCGAGGAACACAAATTCATTGGATCTGACACTCCATCCAGCCGTTTGGAGCCCTTTCAGGTTGACAAACACCTTGAACTATTTCACGAAGAAATCTTCAAACCAACATCAGCGTTACAACAGAGAAAGCGGTGAGATCCACCCATAATAATACTGCATACGTTGAAAGTGACTTTGTCAAGGACTTATTTTCATTCATTTTCTCATTTTTTCATCTTTTATTCATTCACGTCTTTTAATTTTTTTCATTTTTTTTCTCCTTTTTTTCCCCTTTTTTCGCTGTTTACTTGATACATTGATCCTTGCAAGGTTTTGGATACATCAGGACTGTGCACTAATAGATTGCTATGCATAGCTTTAGGAGTGGGGTGAACAGTGTCATACTAATGAATTTGACTAAGGATTAACCTTTGTGCCAGGACATTGAGTGTGTATATATAGGAGCTTTAAGACATTTTTCTGCATTTACATTGTGATTTCCAATGAGTTATATGTTTATGAATTTGATTGAGGTTCGACCTCTATGCAGAGCTTTGTGCGTGTAAATATATTAATTCTGAGGCAGTTTCTGCACTATCACAGTAACTTTCGATTAATGAATTTCAAAAGATTGATTTTGAGACCATCTCTTTATATCAAGTGCAAGCATAACTTTGTGTAAATATATGAATTTTGAGGCACTTTCTGCACTATTACAGTAATTGTCAATCAATGAATTCCAAGGATTGATTTCTAGACTAGATATATATTTTTAATGATATATATCAGGTATATGACTGATTTCTAAACCATATCTCTTGGCATCAAGTGGATGCAGAGTTTGTGTGTAAATATATGAATTTTGAGGCAGTTTCTGCTTTGTTACAATAATGTTCTATCAATGAAATTCAAAGGATCAATTCGGATGAATTTTCAAACTAAAATTGAGATCATCAGAACTCCATATGTACATATTTCTAACTTGGATTGCAAATATATATTCCATTACATTATTTTTTGTATACTTAATCATACTTGATTATTGATTTACTGATGGTTTAGTCAGAGCCTGTGAGACCACTAGTACGTCACATATTGACTTCAACACCATCAATGGAGGCTTAGTTTAATCGCTGCTTACATGAAGCAAAGCACCAGGGACTCCAATGTTCAATGGGCACCCATCAATGTGGAAAGCGCAGATATGTGCTCCTCTAGAGTGTTATAACTCAGATCCCTTCTAGGCCTGATTGAGGAGTAATTCCAACCTCTATTCTTGAGACCAACAGACACATGCATGCCAAGTTTTTTAAAATATAAATAGGACTGTAAGACGATCTCAATGACTGTCTCAGGGATGCCTATACTTATAGAGACTCCCGCATTAACACCAGAACGTGAGGATCTTGGTGTGTCAAGGGACCTTGTATTAGGTCTGGATGTACTGGAATTTCCCTTGGAGGTTCCAGATTCATCTTACTCATCACAGGAATTTAGAGTCGACATGGCCTTCCACTGTCTTCTTTTGAATTACTTTTCGAAAAATTTTAAACAGGAAAAATACGTACATCAGACTAAAGTTCATAATTTGAGTCAGCATATCCTGACCTTAAGCATTCTGGTCCTAAAATCTAGAAAAATACTTCTGGACCTGGTAGTTCCGAGAAAAGGCCATCAGATCTACATAGGTTATCAGTCAAATCTGAGTCAACCCTGAGGATACGTCGGGACATAGTTATCATCAACCTTGTCCACAGTTATTCGGTGATCAGACATTGTATTCTGAGCTTCTGTGCCCTGATCATCATGGGCTGTAATTCCCTCATCAATAAGTGGCTGTGAGACTCACCTTGACGATTGATGTAGCATACAGTCGCATTGATATTTGAGCAAATTTGGACCAACTTGTTCTTCTGCAACCCTGTGAAGTGAAGAAGACCCTGAAAATTACTTGTAATTCCATACAATTGAATGGTAATATTGTTCCTTCCCTTATCCACAGACCTTGTGTAACATGGTCCAAACACTGTGCAACCAATCTTTGAAAACTGGAATCCAAGCTTATAATTTACCAATGAGGTTCTATGCAGAGATATATTCTCTCTTTTCAGCTACCAGGTAAGGTGTAACCCCACTGATGGTGACATCATCAGTGGCTGGCTCCAATTCATCTTTCTGTTGTTGAACCAAGATAGGAAGGACCTTTGAGGAATCCTGAGATGTCATTGGGCCCATCTGACAAGTCGGATAGTGGAACCCAGAATTCCTAGTAGTTGCATATACTTTCTTGCTGTTAACAAGCAAAAATGAAGAAACTGGAAGAGAAAACTTCCACAATCTGTTGAACTGTTCCTGAGATAGGGAAAAAGTAGAGAATATAATTTTAGACCCAGAAATGTCAACCTCTGAGCTGGTGTGAAATAGCCTTTCTTGATATTCGTCAAGAGTTCTGAAAAAACTATATCCCTCTATATCCCTGTGTCTGCCTTCTGTGGGTCTGAGGCTACCAGAAGTAGAACATCCATATAATGGAACCAGGTGGTGTTCTGGACTCTCAATATCACTATAAGCACATATAAGGTTCTTGGGGCTGCAGTGAGGCCAAATGTTAGGGCACTAAATTGGAAGTTCTCTTCTGAGATAATGCTGAAGATCTAGGGCTATTGGAATGTGATAATAAGCATCCTTGAGATATATCGAGATAAGGAAATTATACTTCCAAATTGATTGAGATATGGATCTGATTGACTCCATTCCAAAGACTCTGACATTTAGCCTTTTGTTGGGCCTTCTTGTGCCTTTTCGTTTAGCACCAGGAGAAAGGCAAATATAATTACTGGAACTACTCTTGTTATGGGACCTAAGAAATCACCTCTTCGCCCAGAAGGCTTCTTACATATTCCTTCAGTGCTACACTTTTTGATTTATCTGTCTGAATTCTCTTGTTGGTATAGAGACTCCTGTGTCTGAAGAAAAAACTCCAGTCTATATCAATCTGGACTATAGATACCACACAAGTCTCCAGAATGTGATCCCAGGTATGTCAGAAAAAATAAGACTCCTAGTACTGGAGGACAGGCACAAGTTAATTGCAGAAGAGCAAAATGACTGCTTCATAGCTCTATTAGAACCTCGAAAGGCAGGTTTACCAACTGCCATGAGTTACCTCTAGAGTATTCACTGCAGGGTCAGTAACTCCATGTATCTCAGAAATGCTGGTCACTGGAGGTTCTCCTGTCTGACCATGAGGATCTGGGATTCTTGGAACTTCAGTCCTGAGGTACAAATACCTTGCAGCCCTCAACCGCCTTTTTAATGGTATAGCTTGGAGGAAAGACGAGACAGGGGGGATATGATAGAAACCTTTAAATACATAAAGGGAATCAACACAGTAAAGGAGGAGACTATATTTAAAAGAAGAAAAACTACCACAACAAGAGGACATAAATTAGAGGGACAAAGGTTTAAAAATAATATCAGGAAGTATTACTTTACTGAGAGGGTAGTGGATGCATGGAATAGCCTTCCAGTTGAAGTGGTAGAGGTTAACACAGTAAAGGAGTTTAAGCATGCGTGGGATAGGCATAAGGCTATCCTATCTATAAGATAAGGCCAGGGACTAATGAAAGTATTTAGAAAATTGGGCAGTAGTGATGCCGCGAACATAAAATTTTCGGTTCGCGAACGGCGAACACGAACTTCTGACAAACGTTCGCGAACCGGCGAACCGGGCAAACCGCCATAGACTTCAATGGGCAGGCGAATTTTAAAACCCACAGGGACTCTTTCTGGCCACAATAGTGATGGAAAAGTTGTTTCAAGGGGACTAACACCTGGACTGTGGCATGCCGGAGGGGGATTCATGGCAAAACTCCCATGGAAAATTACACAGTTGATGCAGAGTCTGGTTTTAATCCATAAAGGGCATAAATCACCTAACATTCCTAAATCACAATGGATATGGATTGACACCTGACATATGACATATTGACACCTTGACATATGGATTGACACCTGTCCTCAGAGAACCTGATACACACTGACACAGAGCAGAATAGGGACTGTTCCCCCTACATAGGGTCACTTGGCAGATATGGATTGACACCTGTCCTCAGAGACCCTGATACACACTGACACAGAGCAGAATAGGGACTGTTACCCCTACATAGGGTCACTTGGCAGATATGGACTGACACCTATCCTAAGGATCCCTGATACACACTGACACAGAGCAGAATAGGGACTGTTACCCCTACATAGGGTCACTTGGCAGATATGGATTGACACCTGTCCTCAGGGACCCTGATACACACTGACACAGAGCAGAATAGGGACTGTTCCCCCTACATAGGGTCACTTGGCAGATATGGATTGACACCTGTCCTCAGGGACCCTGATACACACTGACACAGAGCAGAATAGGAACTTTCCCCCTACATAGGGTCACTTGGCAGATATGGACTGTAACCTATCCTAAGGATCCCTGATACACACTGACACAGAGCAGAATAGGGACTGTTCCCCCTACATAGGGTCACTTGGCAGATATGGATTGACACCTGTCCTCAGAGACCCTGATACACACTGACACAGAGCAGAATAGGGACTGTTCCTCCTACAAAAGGTCACTTGGCAGATATGGATTGACACCTGTCCTAAGGGACCCTGATACACTGACACAGAGCAGAATATGGAATGTTCCCCCTACATAGGGTCACTTGGCAGATATGGATTGACACCTGTCCTCAGGGACCCTGATACACACTGACACAGAGCAGAATAGGGACTGTTCCCCCTACATAGGGTCACTTGGCAAATATGGATTGACAACTGTCCTCAGAGACCCTGATACACACTGACACAGAGCAGAATAGGGACTGTTCCCCCTACATAGGGTCACTTGGCAGATATGGATTGACACCTGTCCTCAGAGACCCTGATACACACTGACACAGAGCAGAATAGGGACTGTTCCCCCTACATAGGGTCACTTGGCAGATATGGATTGACACCTGTCCTCAGAGACCCTGATACACACTGACACAGAGCAGAATAGGGACTGTTCCCCCTACATAGGGTCACTTGGCAGATATGGATTGACACCTGTCCTCAGAGACCCTGATACACACTGACACAGAGCAGAATAGGGACTGTTTCCCCTACATAGGGTCACTTGGCAGATATGGATTGACACCTGTCCTCAGAGACCCTGATACACACTGACACAGAGCAGAATAGAGACTGTTCCCCCTCCATAGGGTCACTTGGCAGATATGGATTGACACCTATCCTAAGGATCCGTGATACACACTGACACAGAGCAGAATAGGGACTGTTCCCCCTACATAGGGTCACTCGGCAGATATGGATTGACACCTGTCCTCAGAGACCCTGATACACTCTGACACAGAGCAGAATAGAGACTGTTCCCCCTCCATAGGGTCACTTGGCAGATATGGATTGACACCTATCCTAAGGATCCGTGATACACACTGACACAGAGCAGAATAGGGACTGTTCCCCCTACATAGGGTCACTTGGCAGATATGGATTGACACCTGTCCTCAGAGACCCTGATGCACTCTGACACAGAGCAGAATAGGGACTGTTCCCCCTACATAGGGTCAGTTGGCAGATATGGATTGACACCTGTCCTCAGAGACCCTGATACACACTGACACAGAGCAGAATAGGGACTGTTCCCCCTACATAGGGTCACTTGGCAGATATTTATTGACACCTGTCCTCAGGGACCCTGATACACACTGACACAGAGCAGAATAGGGACTGTTCCCCCTACATAATGTCACTTGGCAGTTATGGATTGACACCTGTCCTCAGAGACCCTGATACACACTGACACAGAGCAGAATAGGGACTGTTCCCCCTACATAGTGTCACTTGGCAGATATGGATTGACACCTGTCCTCAGGGACCCTGATACACACTGACACAGAGCAGAATAGGGACTGTTCCTCCTATATAGGGTCACCATTTTTAGCCCAAGGCAGCTCATCTCATCAGGCCTTTTTTAGTCGAATGTATCGCCCACTGTCAGTCCCTTCGGGATCCATCCCTCATTCATCTTAATAAAGGTGAGGTAATCTAGACTTTTTGACCTAGGCGACTTCTCTTCTCAGTGACAATACCTCCTGCTGCACTGAAAGTCCTTTCTGACAGGACACTTGAAGCGGGGCAGGCCAGAAGTTCTATCGCAATTTGGGATAGCTCAGGCCACAGGTCAAGCCTGCACACCCAGTAGTCAAGGGGTTCATCATTCCTCAGAGTGTCGATATCTGTAGTTAAGGCGAGTCGTTCTCTGAGGGTGGATCCCGAAGGGCTGTGGTGATGCGTAGGACTTAAAAAGCTCCGCATGTCCTCCATCAACAACACGTCTTTAAAGTGTCCTGTCCTTGCTGGCGTGGTCGTGGGAGGAGGAGGATTACTTTCACCTCTTCCCCTGTTAGATTCCCGTTGTGCTGTGACATCACCCTTATACGCTGTGTAAAGCATACTTTTTAATTTATTTTGCAAATGCTGCATCCTTTCCGACTTGTTGTAATTTGGTAACATTTCAGCTACTTTCTGCTTATACCGGGGGTCTAGTAGCGTGGACACCCAGTACAGGTCGTTCTCCTTCAGCCTTTTTATACAAGGGTCCCTCAACAGGCACGACAGCATGAAAGACCCCATTTGCACAAGGTTGGATGCCGAGCTACTCATTTCCCGTTCCTCCTCCTCAGTGATCTCAATGAAGGTATGTTCTTCCCCCCAGCCACGTACAACACCACGGGTATCAGATATGTGACAACGAGCACCCTGGGATGCCTGTTGTGGTTGGTCTTCCTCCTCCTCCTCAAAGCCACATTCCTCCTCTGACTCCTCTTCCTCACAATCCTCTTCCAGGGTTGCCTCAGGTCCAGCGAGCGATGCTGATAAGGCTGTTTCTGGTGGTGATGGTGACCACAACTCTTCCTCTTCCTCTTCACGCTCATCTACGGCCTGATCCAGCACTCTTCGCAGGGCACGCTCCAGGAAGAAAACAAATGGTATGATGTCACTGATGGTGCCTTCGGTGCGACTGACTAGGTTTGTCACCTCCTCAAAAGGACGCATGAGCCTACAGGCATTGCGCATGAGCGTCCAGTAACGTGGCAAAAAAATTCCCAGCTCCCCAGAGGCTGTCCTAGCACCCCGGTCATACAAATATTCATTAACAGCTTTTTCTTGTTGGTTCAGGTGGTCGAACATTAGGAGTGTTGAATTCCAACATGTCGGGCTGTCGCAAATCAAGCGCCACACTGGCATGTTGTTTCGCCGCTGGATATCTGCAAAGTGCGCCATGGCTGTGTAGGAACGCCTGAAATGGCCACACACCTTCCTGGCCTGCTTCAGGATGTCCTGTAAGCCTGTGTACTTATGCACAAAGCGTTGTACGATCAGATTACACACATGTGCCATGCACGGCACATGTGTCAACTTGCCCAACTTCAATGCTGCCAACAAATTTGTTCCGTTGTCACAAATCACTTTGCCGATATCCAGTTGCTGCGGAGTCAGCCACTTTTCCACCTGTGCGTTCAGGGCGGTCAGGAGTGCTTATCCGGTGTGACTCTCTGCTTTCAAGCAAGTCAAATCCAAGATGGCGTGACACTGCCGTATCCGGGATGTGGAATAGTACCTGGGGAGCTGGGGGGGGTGCAGTTGATGTGGAGCAAGACGCAGCAGCAGAAGAGGACTCAGCCGAGGAGGTTATGGAAGAGGATGGAGTAGGAGGAGTAGAGGAGGTGGCAGCAGGCCTGCCTGCAAGTCATGGCGGTGTCACCAACTCTTCTGCAGAGCCACGCATTCCATGCTTGGCAACCGTCAGCAGGTTTACCCAATGCGCAGTGTAGGTGATATACCTGCCCTGACCATGCTTTGCAGACCAGGTATCAGTTGTTAGATGGACCCTTGCCCCAACACTGTGTGCCAGACATGCCATTGCTTCCTTTTGCACAATCGAGTAGGGGATTGCCTTTTGTGAAAATAAATTTTGTCCGGGTACCTTCCACTGTGGTGTCCCAATAGCTACAAATTTTTTGAACGCCTCAGACTCCACCAGCTTGTATGGTAAAAGCTGGCGGGCTAATAGTTCAGACAAGCCAGCTGTCAGACGCTGGGCAAGGGGGTGACTTTCTGACATTGGCTTCTTACGCTCAAACATGTCCTTGACAGACACCTGACTGTGGGCAGATGAGCGGGAACTGCTCAAGGCGAGAGACGGAGTGGCGGATGGTTGAGAGGGGGCAAGGAGGACAGCAGTGGTTGAAGTGGCTGAAGATGCTGGAGCAGGAGGAGGATGGCGGCTTTGAGTTTGTGTGCAGCTTGTACTCATGTGTTGATCCCACAGGCGTTTGTGATCTGTGATCATGTGCCTACGCAAAGCAGTTGTACCTAGGTGGGTGTTGGACTTCCCACGACTCAGTTTCTTTTGGCACAGGTTGCAAATGGCATCGCTGTTGTCAAAGGCAGACACACAAAAAAAATGCCGCACTGCTGAGCTCTGTAATGACGGCATTCTGGTGGTGGACACAGCATGCGTTGATTGGCGTGCTGTCGGGCTGACCCCGGGTGCCGATGCATGCTGTCTGACTGTGCCACTAGCTCCTTGCGACGACCTCCCCCTGCTTCCAACTCGTCTCCTACTCCTCCTCTCTGTCTCCCCATCTCAACTTTCGCCCTGTTCTTCTTCTTGCCGAAGGATGGATGTTCTTGCACGTGACATCAATGGACACATCGTCATCATCAACCGCTTCACTTGTATCTGACAACTCTGCAAAGGAAGCAGCAGCGGGTACAACATCATCATCATCACACCGTACGTCCATGTGTGTAATGCTGCCTGTCTGAGACATTATCCCTGTTATCTACATCCTCTGGCAATAATGGTTGCGCATTTCTTCAAACGGATGTGTAAATAACTCCTCTGACAGATAAAGTGAAGCGGCTGTGGTACGACCACGACGGCCCCTGCGGGGTGGCCTGCCTCTGCCTGTCATTTTTTTTTGGATTAGTGGTACTATGCGAGCAAGCTACTGTGATACCAGATATGAGTGGCACTGTGCAGTGGCAGAGGTTGGCAGAGTACACGCTGTAGGCCTGACACCCGCTTGAAGACAACTAACTGCTATTCAATCTATAACAGTGAAAAAAGTTTTTTGGCTTTAAACGCACGGTATTGTGACACCAGATATGAGTGGCAATGTGCACTGGCAGAGGTTGACAGAGTACACGCTGTTGGCCTGACACCCGCTTGAAGACAATTAACTGCTATTCAATCTATAACAGTGAAAAAAGTTTTTTGGTTTTAAATGCACGCTATTGTGACACCAGATATGAGTGGCAATGTGCACTGGCAGAGGTTGGCAGAGTGCACACTGTAGGCCTGACAACCGCTTGCAGACAACTAACTGCTATTCAATCTATAACAGTAAAAAAAGTTTTTTGGTTTTTAAATGCAATCTATTGCGACACCAGATATGAGTGGCAATGTGCACTGGCAGAGGTTGGCAAAGTACACGCTGTAGGCCTGACACACCCGCTTGAAGACAAGTAACTGCTATTCAATCTATAACAGTGAAAAAAGTTTTTTGGTTTTAAATGCACGCTATTGTGACACCAGATATGAGTGGCAATTTGCACTGGCAGAGGTTGGCAGAGTACACGCTGTAGGCCTGACACCCGCTTGAAGACAACTAACTGCTATTCAATCTATAACAGTGAAAAAGTTTTTTGGTTTTAAATGCACGCTATTGTGACACCAGATACGAGTGGCAATGTGCACTGGCAGAGGTTGGCAGAGTACACGCTGTAGGCCTGACACAACCGCTTGAAGACAACTAACTGCTATTCAATCTATAACAGTGAAAAATGTTTTTTGGTTTTAAATGCACGTTATTGTGACACCAGATATGAGTGGCAATGTGCACTGGCAGAGGTTGGCAGAGTGCACACTGTAGGCCTGACACCCGCTTGCAGACAACTAACTGCTATTCAATCTATAACAGTGAAAAAAGTTTTTTGATTTCTAAATGCAATCTATTGCGCCACCAGATATGAGCGGCAATGTGCACTGGCAGAGGTTGGCAAAGTACACGCTGTAGGCCTGACACACCCGCTTGAAGACAAGTAACTGCTATTCAATCTATAACAGTGAAAAACTTTTTTTGGTTTCTAAATGCAATCTATTGTGACACCAGATATGAGTGGCAATGTGCACTGGCAGAGGTTGGCAGAGTACACGCTGAAGGCCTGACACCCGCTTGCAGACAACTAACTGCTATTCAATCTATAACAGTGAAAAAAGTTTTTTGGTTTTAAATGCACGCTATTGTGACACCAGATATGAGTGGCAATGTGCACTGGCAGAGGTTGGCAGAGTACACGCTGTAGTCCTGACACCCGCTTGCGGACAACTAACTGCAATTCAATCTATAACAGTGTATAAAGTTTTTGGGTTTTAATCGCACACTATTGTGACACCGGATATGAGGGGCAATGTGCACTGGCAGAGGTTGTCAGAGTACTCGCTGTAGGCCTGACACAACCACTTGAAGACAACTAAATGCTATTCAATCTATAACAGTGAAACATGTTTTTTGGTTTTAAATGCACGTTATTGTGACACCAGATATGAGTGGCAATGTGCACTGGCAGAGGTTGGCAGAGTGCACACTGTAGGCCTGACACCCGCTTGCAGACAACTAACTGCTATTCAATCTATAACAGTGAAAAAAGTTTTTTGGTTTTAAATGCAAGCTATTGTGACACCAGATATGAGTGGCAATGTGCACTGGCAGAGGTTGGCAGAGTACACGCTGTAGGCCTGACACCCGCTTGCAGACAACTAACTGCTATTCAATCTATAACAGTGAAAAAAGTTTTTGGGTTTTAAATGCACGCTATTGTGACACCAGATACGAGTGGCAATGTGCACTGGCAGAGGTTGGCAGAGTACACGCTGTAGGCCTGACACACCCGCTTGAAGACAAGTAACTGCTATTCAATCTATAACAGTGAAAAACGTTTTTTGGTTTTAAATGCACGCTATTGTGACTGCAGATATGAGTGGCAATGTGCACTGGCAGAGGTTGGCAGAGTACATGCTGTAGTCCTGACACCCGCTTGCAGACAACTAACTGCAATTCAATCTATAACAGTGTAAAAAGTTTTTGGGTTTTAAACGCACGCTATTGTGACACCAGATATGAGTGGCAATGTGCACTGGCAGAGGTTGGCAGAGTACACGCTGTAGGCCTGACACAACCACTTGAAGACAACTAACTGCTATTCAATCTATAACAGTGAAAAATGTTTTTTGGTTTTAAATGCACGTTTTTGTGACACCAGATATGAGTGGCAATGTGCACTGGCAGAGGTTGGCAGAGTGCACACTGTAGGCCTGACACCCGCTTGCAGACAACTAACTGCTATTCAATCTATAACAGTGAAAAAAGTTTTTTGATTTCTAAATGCAATCTATTGCGACACCAGATATGAGCGGCAATGTGCACTGGCAGAGGTTGGCAAAGTACACGCTGTAGGCCTGACACACCCGCTTGAAGACAAGTAACTGCTATTCAATCTATAACAGTGAAAAACTTTTTTTGGTTTCTAAATGCAATCTATTGTGACACCAGATATGAGTGGCAATGTGCACTGGCAGAGGTTGGCAGAGTACACGCTGAAGGCCTGACACCCGCTTGCAGACAACTAACTGCTATTCAATCTATAATAGTGAAAAAAGTTTTTTGGTTTTAAATGCACGCTATTGTGACACCAGATACGAGTGGCAATGTGCACTGGCAGAGGTTGGCAGAGTACACGCTGTAGGCCTGACATCCACTTGCAGACAACTAACTGCTATTCAATCTATAACAGTGAAAAAAGTTTTTGGGTTTTAAATGCATGCTATTGTGACACCAGATACGAGTGGCAATGTACACTGGCAGAGGTTGGCAGAGTACACACTGTAGGCCTGACACACCCGCTTGAAGACAAGTAACTGCTATTCAATCTATAACAGTAAAAAAAGTTTTTGGGTTTTTAAATGCAATCTATTGCGACACCAGATATGAGTGGCAATGTGCACTGGCAGAGGTTGGCAGAGTACACGCTGTAGTCCTGACACCCGCTTGCGGACAACTAACTGCAATTCAATCTATAACAGTGTAAAAAGTTTTTGGGTTTTAATCGCACACTATTGTGACACCGGATATGAGGGGCAATGTGCACTGGCAGAGGTTGGCAGAGTGCACACTGTAGGCCTGACACCCGCTTGCAGACAACTAACTGCTATTCAATCTATAACAGTGAAAAAAGTTTTTTGGTTTTAAATGCACGCTATTGTGACACCAGATACGAGTGGCAATGTGCACTGGCAGAGGTTGGCAGAGTACATGCTGTAGTCCTGACACCCGCTTGCGGACAACTAACTGCAATTCAATCTATAACAGTGTAAAAAGTTTTTGGGTTTTAAACGCACGCTATTGTGACACCAGATATGAGTGGCAATGTGCACTGGCAGAGGTTGGCAGAGTACACGCTGTAGGCCTGACACAACCACTTGAAGACAACTAACTGCTATTCAATCTATAACAGTGAAAAATGTTTTTTGGTTTTAAATGCACGTTTTTGTGACACCAGATATGAGTGGCAATGTGCACTGGCAGAGGTTGGCAGAGTGCACACTGTAGGCCTGACACCCGCTTGCAGACAACTAACTGCTATTCAATCTATAACAGTGAAAAAAGTTTTTTGATTTCTAAATGCAATCTATTGCGACACCAGATATGAGCGGCAATGTGCACTGGCAGAGGTTGGCAAAGTACACGCTGTAGGCCTGACACACCCGCTTGAAGACAAGTAACTGCTATTCAATCTATAACAGTGAAAAACTTTTTTTGGTTTCTAAATGCAATCTATTGTGACACCAGATATGAGTGGCAATGTGCACTGGCAGAGGTTGGCAGAGTACACGCTGAAGGCCTGACACCCGCTTGCAGACAACTAACTGCTATTCAATCTATAACAGTGAAAAAAGTTTTTTGGTTTTAAATGCACGCTATTGTGACACCAGATACGAGTGGCAATGTGCACTGGCAGAGGTTGGCAGAGTACACGCTGTAGGCCTGACATCCACTTGCAGACAACTAACTGCTATTCAATCTATAACAGTGAAAAAAGTTTTTGGGTTTTAAATGCATGCTATTGTGACACCAGATACGAGTGGCAATGTACACTGGCAGAGGTTGGCAGAGTACACACTGTAGGCCTGACACACCCGCTTGAAGACAAGTAACTGCTATTCAATCTATAACAGTAAAAAAAGTTTTTGGGTTTTTAAATGCAATCTATTGCGACACCAGATATGAGTGGCAATGTGCACTGGCAGAGGTTGGCAGAGTACACGCTGTAGTCCTGACACCCGCTTGCGGACAACTAACTGCAATTCAATCTATAACAGTGTAAAAAGTTTTTGGGTTTTAATCGCACACTATTGTGACACCGGATATGAGGGGCAATGTGCACTGGCAGAGGTTGTCAGAGTACTCGCTGTAGGCCTGACACAACCACTTGAAGACAACTAAATGCTATTCAATCTATAACAGTGTAAAACGTTTTTGGGTTTTAAATGCACGTTATTGTGACACCAGATATGAGTGGCAATGTGCACTGGCAGAGGTTGGCAGAGTGCACACTGTAGGCCTGACACCCGCTTGCAGACAACTAACTGCTATTCAATCTATAACAGTGAAAAAAGTTTTTTGGTTTTAAATGCAAGCTATTGTGACACCAGATATGAGTGGCAATGTGCACTGGCAGAGGTTGGCAGAGTACACGCTGTAGGCCTGACACCCGCTTGCAGACAACTAACTGCTATTCAATCTATAACAGTGAAAAAAGTTTTTTGGTTTTAAATGCACGCTATTGTGACACCAGATACGAGTGGCAATGTGCACTGGCAGAGGTTGGCAGAGTACACGCTGTAGGCCTGACACACCCGCTTGAAGACAAGTAACTGCTATTCAATCTATAACAGTGTAAAACGTTTTTTGGTTTTAAATGCACGCTATTGTGACACCAGATATGAGTGGCAATGTGCACTGGCAGAGGTTGGCAGAGTACATGCTGTAGTCCTGACACCCGCTTGCAGACAACTAACTGCAATTCAATCTATAACAGTGTAAAAAGTTTTTGGGTTTTAAACGCACGCTATTGTGACACCAGATATGAGTGGCAATGTGCACTGGCAGAGGTTGGCAGAGTACACGCTGTAGGCCTGACACCCGCTTGCAGACAACTAACTGCTATTCAATCTATAACAGTGAAAAAAGTTTTTTGGTTTTAAATGCACGCTATTGTGACACCAGATACGAGTGGCAATGTGCACTGGCAGAGGTTGGCAGAGTACACGCTGTAGGCCTGACACACCCGCTTGAAGACAAGTAACTGCTATTCAATCTATAACAGTGAAAAACGTTTTTTGGTTTTAAATGCACGCTATTGTGACACCAGATATGAGTGGCAATGTGCACTGGCAGAGGTTGGCAGAGTACATGCTGTAGTCCTGACACCCGCTTGCGGACAACTAACTGCAATTCAATCTATAACAGTGTAAAAAGTTTTTGGGTTTTAAACGCACGCTATTGTGACACCAGATATGAGTGGCAATGTGCACTGGCAGAGGTTGGCAGAGTACACGCTGTAGGCCTGACACAACCACTTGAAGACAACTAACTGCTATTCAATCTATAACAGTGAAAAATGTTTTTTGGTTTTAAATGCACGTTATTGTGACACCAGATATGAGTGGCAATGTGCACTGGCAGAGGTTGGCAGAGTGCACACTGTAGGCCTGACACCTGCTTGCAGACAACTAACTGCTATTCAATCTATAACAGTGAAAAAAGATTTTTGATTTCTAAATGCAATCTATTGCGACACCAGATATGAGCGGCAATGTGCACTGGCAGAGGTTGGCAAAGTACACGCTGTAGGCCTGACACACCCGCTTGAAGACAAGTAACTGCTATTCAATCTATAACAGTGAAAAACTTTTTTTGGTTTCTAAATGCAATCTATTGTGACACCAGATATGAGTGGCAATGTGCACTGGCAGAGGTTGGCAGAGTACACGCTGAAGGCCTGACACCCGCTTGCAGACAACTAACTGCTATTCAATCTATAACAGTGAAAAAAGTTTTTTGGTTTTAAATGCACGCTATTGTGACACCAGATACGAGTGGCAATGTGCACTGGCAGAGGTTGGCAGAGTACACGCTGTAGGCCTGACATCCACTTGCAGACAACTAACTGCTATTCAATCTATAACAGTGAAAAAAGTTTTGGGTTTTTAAATGCAATCTATTGCGACACCAGATATGAGTGGCAATGTGCACTGGCAGAGGTTGGCAGAGTACACGCTGAAGGCCTGAAACCCGCTTGAAGACAACTAACTGCTATTCAATCTATAACAGTAAAAAAAGTTTTTGTTTTTAAATGTCAAGCTTAAGCTATTGTGACACCAGATATGAGTGGTGGCACTGGGCAAGTGGGCACAGTATCCACTGTGAGCCTGACACAGAAGCTGGCAGACAACTAACTGCTATTCAATCTATTACAGTGAAAAATTATTTTTTGTTTTTAAGTGTCAAGCTTAAGCTATTGTGACACCAGATATGAGTGGTGGCACTGGGCAAGTATCCACTGTGAGCCTGACACAGAAGCTGGCAGGCAGGCAACTACAATTAGATTACACAGGAAAAAAAAGCAGACTGATGTTCTAGCCCTAAAAAGGGCTTTTTGGGGTGCTGTTCTTACAGCAGAGATCAGATGAGTCCTTCAGGACTGTATTGGACACTAATTACCCTAGCCTAGCTATCAATTTCCCTATCTAATGAGCAGCAGCTACACTTTCCCTCCTCTATCTAAGAATGCAGCTTCAGAATGAATCTAAAATGGATGCTGTACAGGAGGTGGGAGGGTCTGGAAGGGATGGTCTGCTGCTAATTGGCTGGAATGTGTCTGCTGACCATGAGGCACAGGGTCAAAGTTTGCTCAATGATGACGAATAGGGGGCGGATCGAACCGCGCATGTGTTCGCCCACCGTGGCGAACGCGAACACGCTATGTTCGCGAGGAACTATTCGCCAGCGAACAGTTCGGTACATCACTATATGCAATATTCTACATTCCCTCTGTTTATGGTTTGTCTTAAAACCATAACACAATGTCATTAACCTGTCCATTCATGCACACTGTAGGCCTGACACCCGCTTGCAGACAACTAACTGCTATTCAATCTATAACAGTGAAAAAAGTTTTTGGGTTTTTAAATGCAATCTATTGCGACACCAGATATGAGTGGCAATGTGCACTGGCAGAGGTTGGCAGAGTGCACGCTGTAGGCCTGACACCCGCTTGAAGACAACTAACTGCTATTCAATCTATAACAGTGAAAAACGTTTTTTGGTTTTAAATGCACGCTATTGTGACACCAGATATGAGTGGCAATGTGCACTGGCAGAGGTTGGCAGAGTACACGCTGTAGGCCTGACACACCCGCTTGAAGACAACTAACTGCTATTCAATCTATAACAGTGAAAAAAGTTTTTTGGTTTTAAATGCACGCTATTGTGACACCAGATATGAGTGGCAATGTGCACTGGCAGAGGTTGGCAGAGTACACGCTGTAGGCATGACACCCGCTTGCAGACAACTAACTGCTATTCAATCTATAACAGTGAAAAAAATGTTTTTGTTTTTAAATACACGCTATTGTGACACCAGATATGAGTGGCACTGTGCACTGGCAGAGGTTGGCAGAGTACACGCTGTAGGCCTGACACACAGACGCTTGCAGACAACTAACTGCTATTCAATCTATTACAGTGAAAAACATTTTTTTGTTTTTAAATGCAAGCTATTGTGACACCAGATATGAGTTGTGGCACTGGGCAAGTGGGCACAGTATCCACTGTGAGCCTGACACAGAAGCTGGCAGGCAGGCAACTGCAATTAGATTACACAGGAAAAAAAAGCAGACTGATGTTCTAGCCCTAAAAAGGGCTTTTTGGGGTGCTGTCCTTACAGCAGAGATCAGATGAGTCCTTCAGGACTGTAGTGGACACTGAATACACTAGCCTAGCTATACATTTCCCTATCAAATGAGCAGCAGCTACACTTTCCCTCCTCTATCTAAGAATGCAGCTTCAGAATTAATCTAAAATGGATGCTGTACAGGAGGTGGGAGGGTCTGGAAGGGAGGGTCTGCTGCTGATTGGCTGGAATGTGTCTGCTGACTGTGAGGCACAGGGTCAAAGTTTACTCAATGATGAAGAATAGTGGGCGGATCGAACCGCACATGTGTTCTCCCGCCGTGGCGAACGCGAACACGCTATGTTCGCCAGGAACTATTCGCCGGCGAACAGTTCGGTACATCACTAGTGTCCAGCTTTCACATTGTCGTGGAACACCCTCAACACATTATTTCTTTCACCTAATGGAACAAACAATTTGTCCAGTGGTTTATTGCATGGTGCCTGAGACTGAGCCTCCATTATAGCACCAAGCAAGGGAGAAGACAGTGAAAGAACAGTAGAAGCGATAATACATTCAGGAGGCACGATAGGGGATGTCTCGTGTTCCTGTAAAGTCTCTGTATCAAACTGTCTAGACAAAGCATCAGCCTTCACATTTTTGGGACCAGGTCTGTAAGTTATAAGGAAGTTAAAGCGAGACAAAAACAAAGACCATCTAGCTTGCAGGGCCGGACTGGCCTACCGGGATACCGGGAAATTTCCCGGTAGGCCGCCAGCCCTGGGTCCGCTTTGACATGTGGCTGCCTTTAAGACCTGTAAAAAAAAAAATTCTGCTATCATATGCGGCTGTGCGGCTGCGCGCCCGCGGCCGCAGCCACAACCACGCGGCCGCGCCCGCAGCCACAACTGAGCCGGCGGCCGCTGCTGCTTACTTTGCCATACTTCCTGTCAGCTGCCGGATGTGAGCGTCAAATTACGACATGACGTCACATCCGGCGGCTGCGCAGCGGCGGCTCTATGGAAACTGTCCTGCCTCGCGGTCTTTCTTCCCTGAGCTGTTTGAAGTGGAACGGTAAAGTGGAAAGTAAAGGTAAGAATAAAGGGGCTTGGGGGACCTATTGTATTATGTATTGAGGAGGGGGGACATTAATGTATTGGAGAGGGGGAGGGGAGGGGGGGTCACTCATTAATGTATGGGAGAGGGGAGGGGGGTCATTAATGTATTGGAGAGGGGGGGGGTCACTCATTAATGTATGGGGGAGGGGAGGGGGGTCATTAATGTATTGGAGAGGGGGGGATGGGAGGGGGGTCACTCATTAATGTATGGGAGAGGGGCGGGGGGGTCATTAATGTATGGGAGAGGGGAGGGGAGGTCATTGATTTATTGGAGAGGGGGGAGGGGAGGGGGGTCACTCATTAATGTATGGGAGAGGGGAGGGGGGTCATTAATGTATGGGGGAGGGGAGGGGGGGTCATTAATGTATTGGAGAGGGGGGAGGGGAGGGGGGGTCACTCATTAATGTATGGGAGAGGGGAGGGGGGTCATTAATGTATGGGAGAGGGGAGGGGGGGTCATTAATGTATGGGGGAGGGGAGTGGGGGTCATTAATGGGGAGGGGAGGGGGGGTCACTCATTAATGTATGGGAGAGGGGAGGGGGGTCATTAATGTATGGGAGAGGGGAGGGGGAGTCATTAATGGGGAGGGGAGGGGGGGTCACTCATTAATGTATGGGAGAGGGGAGGGGGGGTCATTGATGTATTGGAGATGGGGGGAGGGGAGGGGGGGTCACTCATTAATGTATGGGAGAGGGGAGGGGGGTCATTAATGTATTGGAGAGGGGGGAGGGGAGGGGGGGTCACTCATTAATGTATGGGAGAGGGGAGGGGGGGTCATTAATGTATGGGGAGGGGGGGTCATTAATGTATTGGAGAGGAGAGGGGGGTCATTAATGTATTGGAGAGGAGAGGGGGGTCATTAATGTATGGGGGAGGGGAGGGGGGTCATTAATCTATTGGAGAGGAGAGGGGGGGTCATTAATGTATGGGGTGTAGCGAAAGCCACTTCGCCACTGTGTTTTGGAGGGGGCTGCTTACCCGCCTCTTACCCTGTGACTACGGTCCCTGGGCGATTTGGCCCTTTATACATGGTATTTGGGGTTATTGGGCTGCCCCAGGATTATGGGCCCTCTCATCAGCCCATACGAAACTTAAACCCCATGGCGTTTGAACTGTGTTTGTGGCATCTGAGCGCTGTTTGGATATGTTGAGCGCTCAGATCCAAGCCATCTGAGGATGGGTTGAATGTGGGGGTTCTGTTTAGTATAACAGGAGTTATGTATTTTTATGTCTTTTGGTGGTTGCTGGTAACATGTGCTTAATGGAGGCTGTGTTTGTCCCTGGATATAATTAAATCAGCTTCTCCATTGTCTCCAGGATAGAGGATTCTGGGGAACTAGTTGAGCTGGAAAAACCATGCTTCCAGAAGGTCAAATGCACATTTGTACTAACTTTTGAACCCCTGGTCCAATTCGTATGATTTTTGAGTATGTTGTTCCCCCGAATGGATTGATTGTGAATATGTATTTTTATGCGAATGTGATGTATATTTTGGGAGTTATGAATGTTGTGTAAAAAATGTATTTTCCCTACCTATGATAATTCTATTTTCCTGTGTGTACAGATAATTAGTTTACAGGTAGAGGGGAGGGCTATGTGCGGGATGTAACTATTGTGTGATTGGTTAATGTACGTTACTGTGTGTGTCCCTCCCCTTCATGGGAGCACCTAATAAAAAGGGCTGCAAGCTAGCAGCCAGAGAGTTCTTCTATTTTTACCCTCAACTTGAGTCCTGTCTCTTATTGGGGGAATCTGCTACAAGGGATTGCTATGCTAGGCATATTCCCTTGCTATAATCACTGAGCTCTTGTAAGAGCTTGTTCCTGCTTCGTTCTGAAGGGAGATAGCTGCAGCCTGCGGTGCTTATGGTGTCTGGTGGAGTGCTTGGAGTCCTCTGGAAGCGCTAGGAGCATCTTTCAACGGAGGTACCCAGTCGGGGTGCCAGTGGATCCGTTACATGGGGAGGGGGGTTGTTAATGTATTGGGGAGGGGGGTCATTAATGTATGGGGGAGGGGATCATTAATGTATGGGGGAGGGGAGTCATTAATGTATGGGGGAGGGGGGGGGGTCATTAATGTATGGGGGAGGGGAGGGGGGTCATTAATGTATTGGAGAGGGGAGGGGGGGTCATTAATGTATTGGAGAGGGGAGGGGGGTCATTAATGTATTGGGAGAGGGGAGGGGGGGTCATTAATGTATTGGAGAGGGGAGGGGGGTCATTAATGTATTGGAGAGGGGAGGGGGGGTCATTAATGTATTGGGGAGGGGGGTCATTAATGTATTGGAGAGGGGGGGTCATTAATGTATTGGGGGGGTCATTAATGTATTGGAGAGGGGAGGGGGGTCATTAATGTATTGGAGAGGGAGGGGGTGTCATTAATGTATGGGTGGGGGAGGGGGGGTGTCATTAATGTATGGGGAGGGGAGGGGGTCATTAATGTATGGGGAGGGGAGGGGGGGTCATTAATGTATGGGGGAGGGGGGTCATTAATGTATGGGGGTGTCATTAATGTATGGGGAGGGGAGGGGGGTCATTAATGTATGGGGAGGGTCATTAATGTATGGGGGAGGGTCATTAATGTATGGGGGGAGGGTCATTAATGTATGGGGGAGGGGGGTGTCATTAATGAATGGGGAGGGGAGGGGGGTCATTAATGTATGGGGAAGGGAGGGGGGTCATTAATGTATTGGGGAGGGGGGTCATTAATGTATGGGGGAGGGGGTCATTAATGTATGGGGGAGGGGGGTCATTAATGTATGGGGAAGGGAAGGGTGGTCAGTAATGTATTGGGTAGGGGAAGTAGGTCAATAATGTATTGCGGGGAGGGGGTATGTAATGTATTGCGGGGAGGGGGTATGTAATGTATTGCGGGGAGGGGGTATGTAATGTATTGGGGAGGGGGGTATGTAATGTATTGGGGGGAGGGGGTCATTAATGTATTAGATAGGGGGGACGGGAAAGATCTAACTAGGGAATTTGAGATGAGGCAATGATTATATTCGTGACATTTATATTTGTGGCCCAATGAATATTATATATATGTGTGTGTAGAAGGAAATGTAAATAGAGGGGGCTACAGGGGTGAGGGAATTATATTTGTAATATATTTATTAGGAACTGTGGAGGGAAGGGGGTTGGATGAGAGCATTAAATATTATAGCATTAAATATTATATTTATGGGGTAGGAACTGTATTATATATTTTTGGTTTAGTGCAGGGGTAGGTAACCTTCGACACTCCCTTTGTTTTTTGACTACATCTCCATTAAGGCTTGCAAAGCATCATGGGAGGTGTAGTCCACAACATCTGGAGTGGCAAAGGATGTCTACTCCTGGTTTAGAGCATAGGTGTATAACCATTTGGCTTCTCCAGGCCAAAATAACCCCTTAAACTCTTAAAGGATCACTATAGTGTCAGGAAAACAAAGCGGTTTCCCTGACACTATAGTGCCCTGAGGGTGCCCACACCCTCAGGGTCCCCTTCCCGTGGTGCTGAAGGGGTTAAAATCCCTTCAATTACTTACCTTAATCCAGCGCCAGGCTCCCTCGGCGCTGGTGACCTCTCCTCCCTGTCTGACGTCAGCTCCCCCGTCTGACGTCGCAGGAGCCGAATGCGCATGGCCGCGCACGCATTCAAAGTGTCCATAGGAAAGCATTTCTTAATGCTTTCCTATGGACGCTCTGCGCGATGGAGGCGAAATGTGCCTCCAGCGTCGCAGATGCGCCTCTAGTGTCTCTCCGGAAGACAGCCACTAGAGGCTGGATTAACCGCAAATGTAAACGTAGCAGTTTCTCTGAAACTGCTTTGTTTACATGTGAAGGGTTAAAACCTGAGGGACATTGCACCCAGGCCACTTCATTGAGATGAAGTGGTCTGGGTGACTATAGTGTCCCTTTAACGCTGTTACGGCGTTATATGCCGTCCGCATTTTAATGGGCTGTTAAGCTGAATCCTGATGACTCTGTAATACTTGCCTATCCTGCGATCTGCTTCAGAGGGACTGGCTGACTGCCCAGGCAACACCCTTTGTGAAATCAGGCCCACTTTGTAACTTTCCAGAACCCCAAAAAGCCTGTACATAAGTTGTAATGTTGTGCTTGTGAGACATTGCTGAATACAAATGTGTGTTTTATTGCAGTGAAAGCTTACAGTATTATGACATTCACAGTTAAAATGCCATGCAGAATAATAAAAAAAAATTAAAACATTTCTTAATTTCATAACTTTTGTTAGATTTTATTCATATTAAATTGTTTAATATATGAATACTTGATGTGAAATTAAAGCCCTATTTATCCTGAACAAAATGATATTTAATAGGAGTACAGTTAATATGAAAGAGGTAAATTATGGTTGAACAAACTTATAGCACAAGTTGCCAGTTTTGTTTTGACTAGAACTTGTACAACTGGTTCAGTCCTTAAGGGGTTTATTTATATATTTAATTTGTTTAGTACAGTGCTTCCCAAGCCAGTCGTCATGGCCCACCAACAGTCCAGGATTTATGTATTTCCCTATTTTATTCCAATGGAGATACTAACAAAACCTCGACTGTTGGTGGGTCTTGAGGACTGGTTTGGGAAACGCTGGTTTAGTAGATAACTCCCTTATTTATCCTTATGTGGGATTTCCATATTTAAGGATGCCAAATTAGGGAGCTATCTGCTAAAGACATACACATGCATATACATAATCAGAGATATACATCAATCACATACGCACACAATTATGTGAGGGCTAGAGTGCAGCAACCCGGACAGCAAGTGGGCTGCATTACAAACGGCTCAGAGTTGGACACTGGTTTATAGTGATTATGTGAATATGAACAGTTACCAGGTTGGAGTCCCCATGGCTACCCTTTCTGTTATGCCTAGACAGCATCATTGAAGCCCTATGGTTGGCTCAGTGTAATAGGAACTGTAGTTCCCAGCTGACATTGTTGATATTCTGTAGAGATGAGTATAACTGGGTTTTGCCAAGCTTGTGGCTGTTAGACTATAAAGGAACACTATAGTGTTAGGTATACAAACCTGCTGGCAAACCCTTTTGTCATTTATCTGATTCCAGCACCAATGTCCCTCAGCACTGGGTCAGGCTCCTCCTCTGCCGATGTCACTGTGATTCTGAAACCGCCACACGTATTAGGGCATTTCCTAAGGAAAGCAGCTTTCCTACTGGGTTTTCAATGACGCTGGACGTTCTCATGCACAGTGTGAGGACGTCCAGCGTCCTTTAATGGATCTGTTATTCAGCCACTAGAGGAGGAGAACAGAAACTGCAATAACTAACAATGCAGGGTTAATGGGACAGGTGCACTGCACCCAGACCACTTCAATGAGATTAAGTGGTCTTGGTGCCTATAGTGTCCCTTTAACTGGACTTTGCCACGTCTGTGGCTGTTAGACTGTTTTTTTTTATTAACTAAATTTTGCCTTGCATGTGGATTTTAGACTGTCATTTATTAGCTGGATTTTGACATGCCAGTGGCTGGCAGACTGTTATTAACCTATTATATAAAAGTTCATTGTTTTGGTGCAGCAGGAGGCCCTCAGAGGCACTCTTACCTCAAGAGGTTAAACTGTTCTCAAATGGTTTAACCCATAAGTTGCCTCCAGCGCTGGTCTCTACTCGTCCCCTGGCAGCATCTGCCATCAGAATTTTTAAATTCAGGAACAGCGGAGTGCTGCCGGGGGAGGCCACACTGATTGGCTGAGAGCGCTCAGCTTTCTGACAGAACTCCGCTCTTCCTGAATCTCAAAATTCTGAAGCCGAATGTTGCCAGGGGAGGAGTTTAGACAAGCACTGGAAGCAAAGTAGAGGTAATCCCTTCCGGGGGCATCCTGATATCCAAAAAACTTCATTTAGATGAAGTTGTGTTGGTGCCTGAAGTGTCCCCTTGAAAATATTTTACTTCATTTGTAAAGTACTGCATTGTGATTTATTTCTTCTAATTGTTGTACCAGTACCAGTGAGGTAATACAGAAACAACCTGGACTCTGGAATATTGCTGAGGCTGAGATTTTAGACCTGCACAGAAGGCAGAGCACAGGGTGAGACGTCATTCAGAGAAATAAAGTGAAGAAAACTGTTATATGTATTATTTTAAACACGTAGATCATGTTTGTATAAGTGAAAAGAGGATGTTGAACAACTCGGTGCCAATACCTTATTTGGCTCAATATGATGCATATCATCAACAACTTGAAAATTCTACATTCCAGTCTTACTTGCAATGCAGGGTTTGCATGTATTATTCCAGGGCTTGACAAACTTCTGTAGCCTTGAGGAGCCAGACCAAATCAGGAGTAAGAGAAATGTAACTTCCGTAAAGTTTTATAAAATACAATCAAAAAACTTAGGAGCCAGCAGCAGCAATTTTAGGAGCCAAGGCTCCCGGGATTTGTCGAGCCCTATGTTATTCTATTTATCTTTACTTGCAGTGCAGGTTTCACACATATTCTCCTGTTGATCTCTACCTGCCGTTGCAGGCTTGCATGTGTTATTCAGTTGATCTCTACCTGCCGTTGCAGTCTTGCATGTGTTATTCAGTTGATCTCTACCTGCCATTGCAGTCTTTTATGTGTTATTCAGTTGATCTCTACCTGCCGTTGCGGTCTTGCATGTGTTATTCAGTTGATCTCTACCTGCCGTTGCAGGCTTGCATGTGTTATTCAGTTGATCTCTACCTGCCGTTGCAGGCTTGCATGTGTTATTCAGTTGATCTCTACCTGTCGTTGCAGTCTTTCGTGTGTTATTCAGTTGATCCCTACCTGCCGTTGCAGTCTTGCATGTGTTATTCAGTTGATCTCTACCTGCCGTTGCAGTCTTTCATGTGTTATTCAGTTGATCTCTACCTGCCGTTGCAGGCTTGCATGTGTTATTCAGTTGATCTCTACCTGCCGTTGCAGGCTTGCATGTGTTATTCAGTTGATCTCTACCTGCCGTTGCAGTCTTTCGTGTGTTATTCAGTTGATCTCTACCTGCCGTTGCAGTCTTTCATGTGTTATTCAGTTGATCTCTACCTGCCGTTGCAGTCTTTCATGTGTTATTCCGTTGATCTCTACCTGCCGTTGCAGTCTTTCATGTGTTATTCAGTTGATCTCTACCTGCCGTTGCAGGCTTGCATGTGTTATTCAGTTGATCTCTACCTGTCGTTGCAGGCTTGCATGTGTTATTCAGTTGATCTCTACCTGCCGTTGCAGTCTTTCGTGTGTTATTCAGTTGATCTCTACCTGCCGTTGCAGTCTTGCATGTGTTATTCAGTTGAACTCTACCTGCCGTTGCAGTCTTGCATGTGTTATTCAGTTGATCTCTACCTGCCGTTGCAGTCTTTCATGTGTTATTCAGTTGATCTCTACCTGCCGTTGCAGTCTTTCATGTGTTATTCAGTTGATCTCTACCTGCCGTTGCAGTCTTTCGTGTGTTATTCAGTTGATCTCTACCTGCCGTTGCAGTCTTTCATGTGTTATTCAGTTGATCTCTACCTGCCGTTGCAGTCTTTCGTGTGTTATTCAGTTGATCTCTACCTGTCGTTGCAGTCTTGCATGTGTTATTCAGTTGATCTCTACCTGTCGTTGCAGTCTTTCGTG